>NC_041393.1:144334511-144453500 GCF_002162155.2 Triticum dicoccoides
GCGGAGCAAGGGCTCCGGCGAGCGCGGCCGCGCGGCCGCGGGAGGCGCGCAGTGGGAGACGACGGCGGGGTGACGTGGCGGGCTGTGGTTGGCCGAGGGGGCGGTGGCGGACATGTCCGTAGGCGGGCGGATGTGTCCGGCGGCGCGAGGATGAAGATGGCTAGGGTTTCATCCGCTAAAATGGAAGGGGAGGGACGCTTATATAGGTAGAGAGAGCTAGGAGAGTCCAAATGAGGTGCGGTTTTCGCCCACACGATCGTGATCGAACGACCGAGAGCATGGAGGGGAGTTAGCTGGGTTTTGGGCCACTTTGGAAAGGGTGTTGGGCTGCACACGAAAGAGGCCTTTGCGGTTACCCGGTTAACCGTCGGGGTATTAAACGGACTCCAAATGGCACGAAACTTGACAGGCGGTCTACCGGTGCAATACCAAGGCCGCTTGGCAAGACTCAGTCCATTCCGAGAACATTTAACACCCGCTCACAATGAGAGACAAAAAGGGGGACGCCGGAGGACATAGGAGTGCCAGATCGCAAAACGGACAACGGGGGAAATGCTCGGATGCATGAGATGAACACGTATGCAATGCACATGATGACACACTGCAAATGATGACATGGCAAAATGCAACACGCAAGCAAATGACATGGCAAAGACGGCGAATAACTGGTGGACACCTGGCGCGTCGAACCCGGGGCATTACAAAAATGGCCGTTGTTGGCTCCCTTCCCGCTCAATATTTGGGAAGAGGACGAGGGCCGCTATATATAGAGATAGCCACCACAGTAGAGGGTAGATCTTCTCTAGATCGTATCGAATCCTACCCTAGTAGAGCACCACACCAGCTCAAGAACACCCCTCGCGAGGCTGTTCTTCCTCTGTACTGTTCATCATCAGCCCCAGAGGCAATCCACCACTCCACACACTGGATTAGGGTATTACACCACAACGGTTGCCCGAACTAGTATAAACCTCGTGTCCCTTGTGTTGTTCATCATGCTAGTTTAGATTCACGGCGAGGTTTGGGGACGTGGATCCGTAGGGAGTAGATCTTCGTGCGCACCCCAGAGTTTGAACCTTAAGGGTTTTGCTGGAACACGATATTCGACAAATAGTAATAAAACTAAACGATCATCATGCTAAGCTCATGGAAGGGTCTTGTCCATCACATCATTCTCTAATGATGTGATCCCGTTCATCAAATGACAACATATGTCTATGGTGAGGAAACTTAACCATCTTTGATTAACGAGCTAGTCAAGTAGAGGCATACTAGGGACACTCTGTTTGTCTATGTATTCACACATGTACTAAGTTTCCGGTTAATACAATTCTAGCATGAATAATAAACATTTATCATGATATAAGGAAATATAAATAACAACTTTATTATTGCCTCTAGGGCATATTTCCTTCAGTCTCCCACTTGCACTAGAGTCCATAATCTAGATTACATTGTAATGATTCTAACACCCATGGAGTCTTGGTGCTGATCATGTTTTGCTCGTGGAAGAGGCTTAGTCAACGGGTCTGCAACATTCAGATCCGTATGTATTTTGCAAATCTCCATGTCTCCCTCTTGATTTGATTGCAGATGGAATTGAAGCGTCTCTTGATGTGTTTGGTTCTGTTGTGAAATCTGGATTCCTTTGCCAAGGCAATTGCTCCAGTATTGCCACAAAAGATTTTCATTGGACCCGATGCACTAGGTATTACACCTAGATCGGATATGAACCCCTTCATACAGACTCCTTCATTTGCTGCTTCTCAAGCAGCTATGTACTCCGCTTCACACGTAGATCCCGCCACGACACTCTGCTTGGAACTGCACCAACTTATAGTGCCACCATTCAATATAAATAGGTATCTGGTTTGCGACTTAGAGTCATCCGGATCAGTGTCAAAGCTTGCATCAACGTAACCATTTACGACAAGCTTTTGTCACCTCATAAACGAGAAACATATCCTTAGTCCTTTCCAAGTATTTCAGGATGTTGTTGACCACTGTCCAGTGATCCACTCTTGGATTACTTTGGTTCCTCCCTGCTAAACTTATAGCAAGACACACATCAGGTCTGGTACACAGCATTGCATACATGATAGAACGTATGGCTGAGGCATAGGGAATGACTTTGATTTTCTCTCTATCTTCTACAGTGGTCGGGCATTGAGTCTGACTCAACTTCACACCTTGTAACATAGGCAAGAACCCTTTCTTTGACTGATCCATTTTGAACTTCTTCAAAACTTTATCAAGGTATGTGCTTTGTGAAAGTCCAATTAAGCATCTTGATCAATCTCTATAGATATTGATGCCCAATATATAAGCAGCTTCACCGAGGTCTTTCATTGAAAAATTCTTATTCAATTATCCTTCTATGCTATCCAGAAATTCTGTATTATTTCCAGTCAACAATATGTCATCCACATATAATATTAGAGATGCTACATAGCTCCCACTCACTTTCTTGTTAATAAAGGCTTCTCCAAAAGTCTGTATAAAACCATATGCCATGATCACACTATCAAAGCGTATATTCCAACTCTGAGAGGCTTGCACCAGTCCATAAATGGATCGCTGGAGCTTGCATACTTTGTTAGCACCTTTAGGATCGACAAAACCTTCTGGTTGCATCATATACAACTCTTCTTTAAGATATCCATTAAGGAATGTAGTTTTGACATCCATTTGCCAAATTTCATAATCATAAAATGCGGCAATTATTAACATGATTCAGACATACTTGAGCATCGCTACGGGTGAGAAGGTCTCATTGTAGTCAACTCCTTGAGCTTGTCAAAAACCTTTTGCAACAAGTCAAGCTTTGTAGATAGTAACATTACCTTTAGCGTAGTCTTCTTCTTGAAGATCCATTTATTCTCTGCCGATCATCGGGCAAGTCAACCAAAGTCCACACTTTGTTCTCATACATGGATCACATCTCAAATTTCATGGCCTCAAGCCATTTCGTGGAATCTGGGCTCATCATCGCCTCCTCATAGTTTGTAGGTTCGTCATGGTTTAGTAACATGACTTCCAGAATAGGATTACCGTACCACTCTGGTGCGGGCCGTACTCTGGTTGACCTACGAGGTTTGGTAGTAACTTGATCTGAAGTTTCATGATCATCATCATTAACGTCCTCACTAATTGGTGTAGGAATCACTGGAACTGATTTCTGTGATGAACTACTTTCCAATTTGGGAGAAGGTACAATTACCTCATCAAGTTCTACTTTCCTCCCACTCACTTCTTTCGAGAGAAACTCCTTCTCTAGAAAGGATCCATTATTAGCATCTTGCCTTCAGATCTGTGATAGAAGGTGTACCCAACAGTCTCCTTTGGGTATCCTATGAAGACACATTTCTTCGATCTGGGTTCGAGCTTATCAGGTTGAAGCTTTTTCACATAAGCATCGCAGCCCCAAACTTTGAGAAACGACAGCTTAGGTTTCTTGCTAAACCACAGTTCATATGGTGTCGTCTCAACGGATTTAGATGGTGCCCTATTTAACGTGAATGCAGTTGTCTCTAAAGCATAACCCTGAAACAATAGCGGTAAATCGGTCAGAGACATCATAGATCGCACCATATCTAATAAAGTATGATTACGACGTTCGGACAGACCATTACATTGTGGTGTTCCAGGTGGCGTGAGTTGCGAAACTATTCCACATTGTTTCAAATGAAGACCAAACTCATAACTCAAATATTCACCTCCACGATCAGATTGTAGAAATTTTATTTTCTTGTTACGATGATTTTCTACTTCACTCTGAAATTCTTTGAACTTTTCAAATGTTTCAGACTTAATGTTTCATTAAGTAGATATACCCATATCTGCGCAAATCATCTATGAAGGTAAGAGAATAACGATACCCGCCGCGAGCCTCAACACTCATCGGACCGCATACATCAGTATGTATTTTTTTTCCAATAAGTCAGTTGCTCGCTCCATTGTTTTAGAGAACGGAGTCTTAGTCATCTTGCCCATGAGGCGTGGTTCGCAAGCATCAAGTGATTCATAATCAAGTGATTCCAAAAGTCCATCAGCATGGAGTTTCTTCATGCACTTTACACCAATATGACCTAAACGGCAGTGTCACAAATAAGTTGCACTATCATTATTAACTTTGCATCTTTTGGCTTCAATATTATGAATATGTGTATCATTACAATCGAGATTCAACAAAAATAGACCACTCATCAAGGGCGCATGACCATAAAAGATATTACTCATATAAAAGAACAACCATTATTCTATGATTTTAAATGAATAACCGTCTCGCATAAAAAAATATCCAGATATAATGCTCATGCTCAATGCTGGCACCAAATAATGATTATTCATGTCTAAAACTAATCCCGACGGTGGATGTAGAGGTAGCGTGCCGACGGAGATCACATCAACCTTGGAACCATTTCCCACGCGCATCGTCACCTCATCCTTAGCCAATCTTTGTTTAATCCGTAGCCCCTGTTTCGAGTTGCAAATATGAGCAACAGAACCAGTATAAAATACCCAGGCGCTACTACGAGCATTAGTAAGGTACACATCAATAACATGTATATCAAATATACCTTTCACTCTGCCATCCTTAATACTTGGGGCAGTTCCGCTTCCGGTGACCAGTCCCTTTGCAGTAGAAGCACTAAGTCTCAGGCTTAGGTCCAGACTTGGGCTTCTTCCTCGAGCAACAACTTGCTTGCTGTTCTTCTTGAAGTTTCCCTTCTTCCCTCTGCCCTTTTATTGGAACTTGTGGTCTTATTAACCATCAACACTTGATGCTTCTTCTTGATTGCTACCTCCGCAGCCTTTAGCATTGCGAAGAGTTCGGGAATTGTCTTGTTCATCCCTTGCATATTATAGTTCATCACGAAGCCTTTATAGCTTGGTGGTAGTGATTGATGAACTCTATCAATGACACTATCATTAGAAGATTAGCTCCCAGCTAAGTCAAGTGGTTATGGTACCCAGACGTTCTGAGTATGTGTTCACTGACAGAACTATTCTCCTCTAGTTTACAGCTGTAGAACTTGTTGGAGACTTCATATCTCTCAACTCGGGCATTTGCTTGAAATATTAACTTCAACTCCTGGAACATCTCATATGCTCCATGACGTTCAAAACATCATTGAAGTCCCAATTCTAAGCCGTAGAGCATGGCACACTGAACTATCAAGTAGTCATCAGATCGAGTCTGCCAGACGTTCATAACGTCCAGAGTTGCTCCTGTTGCAGGCCTTTCACCTAGTGGTGCTTCAAGGACATAATTCTTTTATGCAGTAATAAGGATAATCCTCAAGTTACGGAACCAGTCCGTGTAGTTTCTACCATCATCTTTCAACTTAGCTTTCTCTAGGAACACATTAAAATTCACGGGAACGGTAGCACGGGCATTGATCTACAATAACATAGATATGGAAAATCTATCAGGTACTAAGTTCATGATAAATAAAAGTTCAATTAATCATATTACTTAAGAACTCCCACTTAGATTGACATCCCTCTAGTCATCTAAATGATCACGTGATCCATATCAACTAAACCATGTCCAATAATCACGTGAGGTGGAGTAGTTTTCAATGGTGAACATCTATGTTGATCATATCTACTATATGATTCACGTTCGACCTTTCGGTCCCAGTGTTCCAAGGCCATATCTGCATATGCTAGGCTCGTCAAGATTAACCCAAGTATTCTGCACATGCAAAACTGGCTTGCACCCGTTGTATGCGAACGTAGAGCTTATCACACCCGATCATCACGTGGTGTCTCAGCATGATGAACTGTAGCAACGATGCATACTCAGGGCGAACACTTATGCCTTGAAATTTAGTGAGGGATCATCTTATAATGCTACCGCCGTAAAAAGCAAGATGCATAAAGGATAAACATCACATGCAATTGTAATATGTGACATGATATGGCCATCATCATCTTGTGCCTTTGATCTCCATCTCCAAAGCACCGTCATGATCTCCATCGTCACCGGCTTGACACCTTGATCTCCATCGTAGTGTTGTTGTCGTCTTGCCAACTATTTCTTCCACGACTATTGCTATTGCTTAGTGATAAAGTAAGGCAATTACATGGCGATTGCATTTCATACAATAAAGCGACAACCATAAGGCTCCTGAAAGTTGCCGATAACTTTTAGAAAACATGATCATCTCATACAACAATTTATATCTCATCATGTCTTTACCATATCATATCACAACATGCCCTGCAAAAACATGTTAGACGTCCTCTACTTTGTTGTTGCAAGTTTTACGTGGCTGCTATGGGCTTCTAGCAAGAACCGTTCTTACCTAGGCATCAAAACCACAACAATTTTTTTGTCAAGTGTGCTATTTTAACCTTCAACAAGGGCCGACCATAGTCAAACTCGATTCAACTAAAGTCGGAGAAACAGACACCCGCTAGCCACCTGTGTGCGAAGCATGTTGGTAGAACTAGTCTCATGAACGTGGTCATGTAATGTCGGTCCGGGCCGCTTCATCCAACAATACCGCCGAATCAAAGTAAGACGTTGGTGGTAAGCAGTATGACTATTATTGCCCACAACTCTTTGAGTTCTACTCGTGCATATCATCTACGCATAGACCTGGCTCGGATGTCACTGTTGGGGAACATAGCATGCAATTTCAAAAAAAAATCCAACGATCACGCAAGATCTATCTAGGAGATGCATAGCAACAAGATGGGAAGAGTGTGTCCACGTACCCTCATTGACCGAAAGCAGAAGCGTTAGATTAACACGGTTGATATAGTCGAACGTCTGCACGATCCAACCGATCCAAGTACCGAACGTACGGCACCTCCATGTTCAGCACACGTTCAGCTCGATGACGTCCCTTGAACTCTTGATCCAGCAGAGGGTCGAGGAGAGTTCCGTCAACATGACGGCATGGTGACGGTGATGGTGATGTGATCCGCGCAGGGCTTCTCCTAAGCAATACAATGCTATGACCGGAGGAGTAAACTATGGAGGGGGCACCGCACACGGCTAAGAAACAACTGTTGTGTCTTTGGGGTGCCCCCTGCCCACGTATATAAAGGAGGGGGACGCGGAGGCCGACCCAAGGGGGGTGCGCCAAGAGGGGGGAGTCCTACTAGGACTCCGTTCCTAGTAGGATTCGGCCCCCCTTTCCTTCTAAAGGAGAGGGGGAAAGGGGAAAGGAGGGAGAGGGACAAGGAAAGAGGGGGGCCGTGCCCCCTCCCCTTGTCCAATTCAGATTCGGCAAGGGGGGGCACCTCCCGTGGCCTGCCTCCTCTCCTCCACTATGGCCCAATATGCCCATTAATTTTCCTGAGGGGGGGGGGTCCGGTAGCCTCCCGATACTCCGATAAATCCCCGAACCTTATCGGAACCATTCCGGTGTCCGTATATAACCTTCCGATACATCAATCTTTACCTCTCGACCATTTCAAGACTCCTCGTCATGTCCGTGATCTCATCCGGGACTCCGAACAAACTTCGGTCACCAAAACACATAGCTCATAATACAAATCATCATCGAATGTTAAGCGTGCGGACCCTACGGGTTTGAGAACTATGTAGACATGACCGAGACACATCTCTGGTCAATAACCAATAGCAGAAACTGGATGCTCATATTGGCTCCTACATATTCTACGAAGATCTTTATCGGTCAAACGGCATAACAACATACGTCTTTCCCTTTGTCATCAGTATGTTACTTGCCCGAGATTCGATCGTCGGTATCATCATACCTAGTTCAATCTCGTTACCGGCAAGTCTCTTTACTCGTTCCGTAATGCATCTTCCCGCAACTAACTAATTAGTCACATTGCTTGCAAGGCTTATAGTGATGTGCATTACCAAGAGGGCCCAGAGATACCTCTCCGATACACGGGGTGACAAATCCTAATCTTGATCTATGCCAACTCAACAATTACCTTCGGAGACACCTGTAGAGCATCTTTATAATCATCCAGTTACGTTGTGACGTATGATAGAACACAAAGTGTTCCTACGGTATTCGGGAGTTGCATAATCTCATAGTTAGAGGAATATGTATAAGTCATGAAGAAAGCAGCAATAAAACTAAACGATCATTATGCTAAGCTAACTGATGGGTCTTGTCCATCACATCATTCTCTAATGATGTGATCCTGTTCATCAAATGACAACATATGTCTATGGTTAGGAAACTTAACCATCTTTGATTAACGAGCTAGTCAAGTATAGGCATACTAGGGACACTATGTTTGTCTATGTATTCACACATGTACTAAGTTTCCGGTTAATACAATTCTAGCATCAATAATAAACATTTATTATGATATAAGGAAATATAAATAACAACTTTATTATTGCCTCTAGGGCATATTTCCTTCATATCTTGCCATCTTTGCGCCTGCTCGCTTGACACGTCGCAAGACGGGTGTCGTCTGTAGGTATCTCCTGTAGAAAGAGGCCTCCATGTGGCAAATGGCTGCCACTTAGTCACTTTGCGGCTTGACACCGCACTGATAGACGAGGTGCATTGTAGTGAGGTGGTTTCGCTTCCACAGATCCCGGTAGGCCCTGCCGGGGCGTCTTGGGAGTTTTCTTCCGGGGGTAACCACGACCTCGCCAGGCTCGCTTGCCCGGCAAGGGACGCTTTTCTCCTGGTGGTTTCTTACTTCTCTGGCTTGGTCTTGGTCCTCTTCATCTGCATGTTGGTCCTTTGGAGATCTTGTTATCTTGTACCTTGGCCTAATCTTGGTGATGTAGTCTTGCACCTGCGCTTGTGTCTTCACTGTCTGTGCACAAGTCAGGGGAAAATACATACCCATGTTTGTTTTCCCCGATATAAGCCCCTGGGCCTGAGCCATACGTGTAGCACGATACGCTGGGTTAGGCCCCAAATAGTGCATGGACACATGGCAGGAGAAGGCTGCTTATGCCGGTTTACCATGATGACTAGTCAATCTAACATCCACTCCACGCAATTACTGCGTGTCGTGGGGTTGTGGGACTGTTGCAGTTAAGGTAAAACGGTAACTTTCTGAAGCGTTGCGCCTCTCCCCTTAAAGATAGTAAAATGCAGAGCGACATGATTCACTTGTCGCCTCTTTCGCCCTTCCATCATCTTCCTCCGCAAGCCAATCAATGGTTCATCCTCCCTTTCTCTTGCCCACCGCCGGCTCTCTCATCGGACTCCTTCCCCCATTCGCATCATTGCCCGCGGAAATGGGGAACAAACCCGCAGAAAAAGGGAAGCAGATGGCCGCGGCGAAGGAGGTAGTCACCGAGGGGAGTAAGAGGGCGGCAGAGTTGAACAAGAAGCAGAGGGAAGACGTTGTATTCCTTCCGTCGAATCTGGAAGGCCCAGTTCTTCAAGCAAGTTACGGGTATCTGTGGGGGAGGCCTGTCCCGCAAGGGCATGGAGCGCCCAAAGTTTTGCCGGAGGGGAAAGAAGATCCGCCATACTCATACCAATTCTTCTATGCTTATTTCATCTGCGGCCTCTGTTCCCCCTTCTCTGAATTCTTCGAGGCGATCATGACCATTTATGGATTCCACCTCCTCGACTTCACACCGAATGCAATGGTGACCATGGCCATTTTGTTCACTTGTGCGAGAATTTCATTGGAGTCGCCCCCAATGTAGATCTATTCCGACTTTACTTTGTTCCGCAGGTGGAGAACAAGGGGCATCGCTCCGGGAACATCATCTGGAAGCCGCGGGTAGCGAGGAAGCTTTGGGATTACATCCTTGGTAAGCAGTGTGAGAGGTGGGATGAGTGGAGAGGGGATTAGTGCTAGATTCAGGATGAGGAATCCCCAGATTTCTACGAAGCACGGATGAAATGAGTTGAACGCGGTAAGGAGAGCACTCTTGGCCTCACCAATGATACGTTGCGCCCGACAATAAATAGGATTACCCATTTGAAGACTGCCCGGTTGACCATTGAGCACGCGGGGGCAGATTTTCTTCTTCACCGCATCTCGTCGCTGTAGAAGAGGGACAAACCTGCCTGGTTGTATGCTGATGCTGGGGATAGGATGAGGTTGCTCCCAGGGTTGGCCAATAACTTGTCAGTTTATGGCCACGCCTAGTTGTGCGACCAGTTGTTTTGTCACTTTGAGATGTTTAAGCTCCCGACAACCGTCATCCCTTTGAACATCAATTCAGTCCGGGACCAGATACTGAAGTGGATGCCGAGCTGTAACGCACATGGAGTGGCAAGTGATTGGCAGCTGCCCACTCTTGACGAAGAACTCGAGTGGTCTAGCACCCTGGTGGAGAGGGCCACCAGGGTTGAAACTGGGATGTACAAATGCACCTCCTCTGTGGAGGTGGCGTATATCATGAGGAGGATTGAGGAGGACAAGGCTGCCCGGCTTGCAGAGATGGCAAGGGCCGCAAAGGCCGGGAAGGGCAAAGGGAAGGCTGAGGACGAGAGTTCCTCTCATGGTGGCAGCAAGGCGCAGGACACGGAAGGGGTTCACGGGGATGAATTTGTCGGGCTTGATACCCTAGTGTTGGGGAACGTAGTAATTTCAAAAAAATTCCTACGCACATGCAAGATCATGGTTATGCATAGCAACGAGAGGGGAGAGTGTGTCCACATACCCTCGTAGACCGAAAGTGGAAGCGTTGGCACAATGCGGTTGATGTAGTCGTACGTCTTCACGATCCGACCGATCAAGTACCGAACGCACGGCACCTCCGAGTTTAGCACACGTTCAGCTCGATGACGTCCCTCGAACTCCGATCCAGCCGAGCTTTGAGGGAGAGTTCTGTCAGCACGACGGCATGGTGACGATGATGATGTTCTACCGACGTAGGGCTTCGCCTAAGCACCACTACGATATCGAGTAGGATAATGGTGGAGGGGGGCACCGCACACGGCTAATAGATCTCAAGGATCAATTGTTGTGTCTATGGGGTGCCCCCCTCCCCCGTATATAAAGGAGTGGAGGGGGGGGCGGCCAAGGGGAGGAGGCGCGCCCAAGGGGGGAGTCCTACTCCCACCGGGAGTAGGACTCCTCCTTTTCCTATTTGGAGAGGGAGAGGGAAGGAAGAGGAAGAAGGGAGGAAGGAAAGGGGGGCCGCCCCCCCTCCCAATTCGGATTGGGCTGGGGGGGGGGGGCGCCCCCTCCCAATTCAGATTGGGCTGGGGGGCGCCCCCTCCCAATTCAGATTGGGCTGGGGGGGCGCCCCCTCCCTTACTCCTTTCCCCTCCTTTCCACTAAAGCCCATTAAGGCCCATATACCTCCGGGGGGTTCCGATAACCTCCCGGAGCTCCGGTATTGTCCCAATCTCACCCGGAACCATTCCGATGTCCAAATATAGTCGTCCAATATATCGATCTTTATGTATCGACCATTTCGAGACTCCTCGTCATGTTCGTGATCACATCCGGGACTCCGAACTACCTTCGGTACATCAAAACACATAAACTCATAATATAACCATCATCTAACTTTAAGCGTGCGGACTCTACGGGTTCGAGAACTATGTAGACATGACTGAGACACATCTCCGGTCAATAACCAATAGCGGAACATGGATGCTCATATTGGCTCCTACATATTCTACGAAGATCTTTATCGGTCAAACCGCATAACAACATACGTTGTTCCCTTTGTCATCGGTATGTTACTTGCCCGAGATTTGATCGTTGGTATCTCAATACCTAGTTCAATCTCGTTACTGGCAAGTCTCTTTACTCATTCTGTAATACATCATCCTGGAACTAACTCATTAGTTGCAATGCTTGCAAGGCTTAAGTAATGTGCATTACCAAGTGGGCCTAGAGATACCTCTCCGATAATCAGAGTGACAAATCCTAATCTCGAAATACGCCAACCCAACAAGTACCTTCGGACACACCTGTAGAGCACCTTTATAATCACCCAGTTACGTTGTGACGTTTGGTAGCACACAAAGTGTTCCTCCGGTAAATGGGAGTTGCATAATCTCATAGTCATAGGAACATGTATAAGTCAAGAAGAAAGCAATAGCAACATACTAAATGATCAAGTGCTAAGCTAACGGAATGGGTCAAGTCAATCACATCATTCTCCTAATGATGTGATCCTATTAATCAAATGACAACTTTTTGTCTATGGCTAGGAAACATAACCATCTTTGATTAACGAGCTAGTCAAGTAGAGGCATACTAGTGACACTCTGTTTGTCTATGTATTCGCACATGTATCATGTTTCCGGTTAATACAATTCTAGCATGAATAATAAACATTTATCATGAAATAAGGAAATAAATAATAACTTTATTATTGCCTCTAGGGCATATTTCCTTCAGTCTCCCACTTGCACTAGAGTCAATAATCTAGTTCACATCACCATGTGATTTAACACTAATATTCACATCTGCATGTGATTAACACCCATAGTTCACATCCTCATGTGACCAACGCCCAAAGGGTTTACTTGAGTCAATAATCTAGTTCACATCGATATGTGATTAACACCCAAAGAGTACTAAGGTGTGACCATGTTTTGCTCGTGAGAGAAGTTTAGTCAACGGGTCTGTCACATTTAGAGCCGTATGTATTTTGCAAATATTCTATGTCTATAATGCTCTGCAGGGAGCTACTCTAGCTAATTGCTCCCTCTTTCAATATGTATCCAGATTGATACTTACAGTCATCTGGATCAGTGTCAAAACTTGTATCGACGTAACCCTTTACGACGAACCTCTTGTCACCTCCATAATCGAGAAACATATCCTTATTCCACTAAGGATAATTTTGACCAATGTCCAGTGATCTACTCCTAGATCACTATTGTACTCCCTTGCCAAACCAGGCCAGGGTATACAATAGGTCTGGTCCATACTATGGAATACTTTTATAGAACCTATGACTGAGGCATAGGGAATGACTTTCATTCTCTTTCTATTTTCTGCTGTGGTCGGGATTTGAGTCTTACTCAATTTCACACCTTTGCAACACAGGCAAGAACTCTTTCTTTGACTGTTCCACTTTGAACTACTTCAAAATCTTGTCAAGGTATGTACTAATTGAAAATCTTATCAAGCGTCTTGATCTATCTCGATAGATCTTGATGCTCAATATGTAAGTAGCTTTACTGAGGTCTTTCTTTTAAAGAACTCCTTTCAAACACTCCTTTATGCTTTCTAGAAAAATTCTACATCATTTCTGATCAACAATATGTCACTCACATATACTTATCAGAAAGGCTGTAGCGCTCCCACTCACTTTATTGTAAATACAGGCTTCACCGCAAGTCCGTATAAAACTATATGCTTTGATCAACTTATCAAAGTGTATATTCCAACTCCGAGATGCTTGCACCAGTCCATAGATGGATTGCTGGAGCTTGCACATTTTGTTAGCACGTTTAGGATCGAAAAAACCTTCTGGTTGCATCATATACAACTTTTCTTTAAGAAATCCATTAAGGAATGTAGTTTTGACATCCATTTGCCAGATTTCATAAAATGTGGCAATTTGCTAACATGATTCGAACAGACTTTTAAGCATCGATACGAGTGAGCAAAAACTCATCGTAGTCAACATCTTGAACTTTGTCAAAAACCTTTTTCGACAAGTCTAGCTTTGTTGATAGTAAGACTACTATCAGCGTCTATCTTCCTCTTGAAGATCCATTTATTTTTCTATGGCTTGCCGATCATCGGGCAAGTTAACCAAAGTCCATACTTTGTTCCCATACATAGATCCCATCTCAGATTTCATGGCCTCAAGACATTTTGCGGAATCTGGGCTCATCATCGCTTCCTCATAGTTCGTAGGTTTATCATGATCTAGTAACATGACTTTCAGAACAGGATTACCATACCACTCTGGTGCGGACCGTACTCTGGAAGACCTACGAGGTTCTGTAGTAACTTGATCTGAAGTTTCATGATCATCATCATTAGCTTCCTCACTAATTGGTGTAGGAATCACTAGAACTGATTTAAGTGATGAACTATTTTCCAATTAGGGAGAGGGTACTATTACCTCATCAAGTTCTACTTTTCTCCCACTCACTTCTTTCGAGAGAAACTTCTTCTCTAGAAAGGATCCATTCTTCGCAACGAATGTATTGCCTTCGAATCTGTGATAGAAGGTGTACCCAACAGTTTCCTTTGGGTATCCTATGAAGACACATTTCTTTGATTTGGGTTCGAGCTTATCAGGTTGAAACTTTTTCACATAAGCATCGCAACTCCAAACTTTAAGAAACGACATCTTAGGTTTATTGCTAAACCATAGTTCAGACGGTGTCATCTCAATGGATTTAGATGGTGCCCTATTTAACGTGAATGCAGCTATCTCTAATGCATAAACCCAAAACGATATTGGTAAATCGGTAAGAGATATCATTGATCGCTCCATATCAAATAAAGTGCGGTTATGACATTCGGACACACCGTTACGCTGTGGTGTTCCAGGTGGCATGAGTTTGCGAAACTATTCCACATTATTTTAACTGAAGGCCAAACTCGTATTTCAAATATTCATCTCCACGATCAGATCACAGAAACTTTATTTTCTTGTTATGATGATTTTCTACTTCACTCTGAAATTCTTTGAACCTTTCAACTATTTCAGACTTATGTTTCATCAAGTAGATATACCCATATCTGCTCAAATCATCTGTGAAGGTCAGAAAATAACGATACCCGCCACGAGCCTTAATACTCATTGGTCTACATACATTAGTATGTATTATTTCCAATAAGTCTGTTGCTCGCTCCATTGTTCCGGAGAACGGAGTCTTAGTCATCTTGCCCATAAGGCATGATCCGCAAGCATCAAGTGATTCATAATCAAGTGATTCAAAAATTCCATTAGCATGGAGTTTCTTCATGCGCTTTACACCAATATGACCTAAACGACAGTGCCACAAATAAGTTGCACTATCATTATTAACTTTGCATCTTTTGACTTCAATATTATGAATATGTGTATCACTACAATCGAGATCCAACAAACTATTTTCATTGGGTGTATGACCATTGAAGGTTTTATTCATGTAAAAAGAACAACAATTATTCTCTGACTTTAAATGAATAACCGTATTGCAATAAACATGATCAAATCATATTCATGCTCAACGCAAACACCAAATAACATTTATTTAGGTTTAACACTAATCCCGAAAGTATAGGGAGTGAGCGATGATGATCATATCAATCTTGGAACTACTTCCAACACTCATCGTCACTTCCCCTCAACTAGTCTCTCTTTATTATGTAACTCCTGTTTCGAGTTACTAATCTTAGCAACCGAACAAGTATCAAATACTCAGGGGCTACTATAAACACTAGTAAGGCACACATCAATAACCTGTATATCAAATATACCCTTGTTCACTTTGCCATCCTTCTTATCCACCAAATATTCAGGGCATTTCCGTTCCCAGTGACCATTTCCTTTGCAGTGTAAGCACTCAGTTTCAGGCTTTGGTCTAGCTTTGGGCTTCTTTGCGGGAGTGACAACTTGCTTGTCATTCTACTTGAAGTTCCCTTTCTTTCCCTTTGCCCTTTTCTTGAAACTAGTGGTCTTGTCAATCATCAACACTTGATACTCTTTCTTGATTTCTACCTTCGTTGATTTCAACATCGCGAAGAGCTCGGGAATCGTTTTCGTCATCCTTTGCATACTATAGTTCATCAGGAAGTTCTACTAACTTGGTGATGGTGACTAGAGAACTCTGTCAATCACTATCTTATCTGGAAGATTAACTCCCACTTGATTCAAGCGATTGTAGTACCCAGACAATCTGAGCACATGCTCACTAGTTGAGAAATTCTCCTCCATCTTTTAGCTATAGAACTTGTTGGAGACTTCATATCTCTCAACTTGGGTATTTGCTTGAAATATTAACTTCAACTCCTGGAGCATCTCATATGACCCATGACGTTCAAAATGTCTTTGAAGTCCCGATTCTAAGCCGTTAAGCATGGTGCACTAAACTATCAAGTAGTCATCATATTGAGCTAGCCAAACGTTCATAACGTCTGCATCTGCTCCTGCAATAGGTTCGTGACCTAGCGGTGCATCAAGGACGTAATTCTTCTGTGCAGCAATGAGGACAATCCTCAGATCACGGATCCAATCCGCATCATTGCTACTAACATCTTTCAACACAATTTTCTCTAGGAACATATCAGAATAAACATATGAAAGCAACAACGCGAGCGATTGATCTATAACATAATTTGCAAAATACTACCAGGACTAAGTTCATGATAATAAGTTCAATTAATCATATTACTTAAGAACTCCCACTTAGATAGACATCTCTCTAATCATCTAAGTGATCACGTGATCCAAATCAACTAAACCATAACCGATCATCACGTGAAATGGAGTAGTTTTCAATCGTGAACATCACTATGTTGATCATATCTACTATATGATTCACGCTCGACCTTTTGGTCTCAGTGTTCCGAGGCCATATCTGCATATGCTAGGCTCGTTAAGTTTAACCTGAGTATTTTGTGTGTGCAAAACTAGCTTGCACCCATTGTAGATGGACGTAGAGCTTATCACACCCGATCATCACGTGGTGTCTGGGCACGACGAACTTTGGCAATGGTGCATACTCAGGGAGAACACTTTTATCTTGAAATTTAGTGAGAGATCATCTTATAATGCTACCGTCAATCAAAGCAAAATAAGATGTATAAAAGATAAACATCACATGCAATCAAAATATGTGACATGATATGGCCATCATCATCTTGTGCCTTTGATCTCCATCTCCAAAGCATCATCATGATCTCCATCGTCAGCGGCATGACACCATAATCTCCATCATCTTGATCTATATCAATGTGTCATCACATGGTTGTCTCGCCAACTATTGCTCTTGCAACTATTGCTATCGCATAGCGATAAAGTAAAGCAATTATTTGGCTCTTGCATCTTATGCAATAAAGAGACAACCATAAGGCTTCTGCCAGTTGCCGATAACTTCAACAAAACATGATCATCTCATACAACAACTTATATCTAATCACGTCTTGACCATATCACATCACAACATGTCCTGCAAAAACAAGTTAGACGTCCTCTACTTTGTTGTTGCAAGTTTTACGTGGCTGCTACGGGAAGAGCAAGAACCGATCTTACCTACACATCAAAACCACAATGATATTTAGTCAAGTTAGTGTTGTTTCAACCTTCTCAAGGACCGGGCGTAGCCACACTCGGTTCAACTAAAGTTGGAGAAACTGACACCCGCCAGCCACCTGTTTGCAAAGCACGTCGGTAGAACCAGTCTCGTGTAAGCGTACACGTAATGTCGGTCCGGGCCGCTTCATCCAACAATACCGCCGAACCAAAGTATGACATGCTGGTAAGCAGTATGACTTGTATCGCCCACAACTCACTTGTGTTCTACTCGTGCATATAACATCTACGCATAAAACCAGGCTCGGATGCCAATGTTGGGGAACATAGTAATTTAAAAAAAATTCCTACGTACACGCAAGATCATGGTGATGCATAGCTACGAGAGGGGAGAGTGTGTCCGCGTACCCTCATAGACCGAAAGGGAAGCATTAGCACAACGCCGTTGATGTAGTCGTACGTCTTCACGATCCGACCGATCAAGTACCGAACGCACAACATCTCCGAGTTCAGCACACGTTCAGCTCGATGACGTCCCTCGAACTCCGATCCAGTCGAGCTTTGAGAGAGAGTTCCGTCAGCACGACGGCATGGTGACGATGATGATGTTCTACCGACGCAGGGCTTCGCCTAAGCACCGCTACGATATTATCGAGGTGGATAATGGTGGAGGGGGGCACGCACACGGCTAATAGATCTCAAGGATCAATTGTTGTGTCTATGGGGTGCCCCCCTCCCCCGTATATAAAGGAGTGGAGGAGGGGGCCGGCCAAGGGGAGGAGGCACGCCCAAGGGGGGAGTCCTACTCCCACCGGGAGTAGGACTCCTCCTTTTCCTATTTGGAGAGGGAGAGGGAAGGAAGCGGAAGGAGGGAGGAAGGAAAGGGGGCTGGGCCCCCCTCCCAATTCGGATTGGGCTTGGGGGGGCGCCCTCTCCCTTGCTCCTTTCCCCTCCTTGACACTAAAGCCCATTAAGGCCCATATACCTCCCGGGGGGTTCCGATAACCTCCCGGAGCTCCGGTATTGTCCCAATCTCACCCGGAACCATTCTGGTGTCCAAATATAGTCGTCCAATATATCGATCTTTATGTCTCGGCCATTTCGAGACTCCTCGTCATGTCCGTGATCACATCTGGGACTCCGAACTACCTTTGGTACATCAAAACACATAAACTCATAATATAACCGTCATCTAACTTTAAGCGTGCTCTACGTGTTCGAGAACTATGTAGACATGACCGAGACACATCTCCGGTCAATAACCAATAGCGGAACCTGGATGCTCATATTGGCTCCTACATATTCCATGAAGATCTTTGTCGGCCAAACTGCATAACAACATATGTTGTTCCCTTTGTCATCGGTATGTTACTTGCCCGAGATTCGATCGTCGATATCTCAATACCTAGTTCAATCTTGTTACCGGCAAGTCTCTTTACTTGTTCCGTAATACATCATCCCGCAACTAACTCATTATTTGCAATGCTTGCAAGGCTTAAGTGACGTGCATTACCGAGTGGGCCCAGAGATACCTCTCCGACAATCAGAGTGACAAATCCTAATCTCGAAATACGCCAACCCAACAAGTACCTTCGGAGACACCTGTAGAGCACCTTTATAATCACCCAGTTACGTTGTGATGTTTGGTAGCACACAAAGTGTTCCTCCGGTAAACGGCAGTTGCATAATCTCATAGTCATAGGAACATGTATAAGTCATGAAGAAAGCAATAGCAACATACTAAACGATCAAGTGCTAAGCTAATGGAATGGGTCAAGTCAATCACATCATTCTCCTAATGATGTGATCCCGTTAATCAAATGATAACTTTTTTTTATGGGTAGGAAACATAACCATCTTTGATTAACGAGCTAGTCAAGTAGAGGCATACTGGTGACACTCTGTTTGTCTATGTATTCACACATGTATCATGTTTCCAGTTAATACAATTCTAGCATGAATAATAAACATTTATCATGAAATAAGGAAATAAATAATAACTTTATTATTGCCTCTATGGGATATTTCCTTCACCTAGCCACAGCGGCAACAGAGCTCCTAGAGCAGGAGGAGATCGGTGAGGTGGCGGAGCTCGAGGCGGAGCTGTTTGCGGCTGGGTCTCAAGCCCCCGAGCTGGTTTTGGACCAGTGCCCCCGTAGGCGTGCTGCCAACCAGGGGGCGGTGGCTCCCAATCCAGAGCCTGCCTGTTGGAAATAGGCCCTAGAGGCAATAATAAAAGGATTATTATTATATTTCCTTGTTCATGATAATTGTCTTTTATTCATGCTATAATTGTATTATCCGGAAATCGTAATACACGTGTGAATATTGTGACACTCCAAAATTTTTCTTTGTGGTTTTTGTTTTCAGCAAAATCTTTCTTGGATTTAGTTTCTCCTGAGAGGAAAAACCTTTTTGGTTTTTGGGCTTTTATTTGGTTTTGTTCCTCTCTCAATTTTACCATGTCTCCTATGGTAAAATTTTCTCAAAAACCACTCTTTCCACTTTGGTTCAACCCAAACATTCTGTCCAAACTAATAAAATCCATTTTTGGATTTTATTCCAATTATTTCTCCTCCCAAAATAATTCTGCCTTTTCTTTTAAGCCTAGGTGATTTGCAAAGCAAGTACCCTAATGCTTTTGAGTTTTGACCTCAACTCAACACCCTTGGATAGTCCTTTGTACCCACAATCCAGAACCATCTTGATCCACTCTTCTCCTGTTCAAATATTTCAGAATTCACTCACTGCAAGTTTGGACCAGATTTGCCAAATTTGGTGAAATTCATATCTACACCTCTCCAAAAATTCTACAAATATCCAGGCAGCCTCTAGATGCAATGAGACGCCCCTCCACCAAAAATCAGCTCAAGGAAAAATCCCTACACACTAGAATCATTCTGTCGAACACCTTGCATGCACTAGTACTATTCACTTTCAGAAAATTCAGCATTTCAGTGTCAATCTTCGACATAATTCAGTCACAAGCTCACAGTACACTTGGCACGTAGCTCACGGCCTGGCTTGCTTGTCTGGAGCCTCACACGCGCGCTTGGCGCCTTCCTGGCGTCGGTGGCGCCCTGGCCCGCCTGCGCCGGCGTGTCTTGCGGCGGCCGTATCGCCGTAGCGGCCGACAGGGAGCAGAACGGCGGCATAACGCCGTTCGGCGCCGCCCGAACCCCCTGGTGGCTCCGTGTGCCCATTTCCTCGCCAGCGCACGCATGCAGCACCGTCGCCGTGGCGCGGCACACGTAGAGCGTGCTCCCTGCCGCCGACTGGCCCGCGTCGCCCTGTTCCGTCGAGCTCCCCCTAAACAACCCAATCCCGGCGCGGTTAGCATCAAAACGGAACCAGGAAACACCCACGACGACGCTCAACCTCTGAACCCTCCCGTGCAACCACTGCACCACCGTAATCACCTCGCTGGAGGACCCCGTTCTCGGCAACCGCCTCGGGGCGGCTATATATAGCATCCCGAGCTTGCTCTCGCCTCCGCACGACTCCACCATCTCACCAGACCCCGCCCGACCACTGAACGAGCCTCGAGGGGCCTTTCCTCCTCGACTCCGGCCACCTCCGTCCGCCTCGGGCTCCGGCATCGTTCTCTCCGGTGAGAACCCCTCCGCCGCCCTACTTTCGATCGTAGCCTCGTACCACCTCTAGTAAGATAACCCCCACCTCAATTTTGACCTCGTAGCTCTCTCCGACGAGATCCACGACCACCCGAACCGCCGTCCGCTGGAGCAAGCGTCGCCACGACGTGGTACTCGCCGGTGACCACCACCACCTCCCACAGACACGGAATGACACCCTGAACACAGAGGTACACCCCGATCACCTTACCTCGCCGTGGATCGCCGCCGGCGACCACCGCACCTCTCGGCGCCGTCGCGCTCTGTTTTCCCTCGTTTGAAAATTCAAACCTGACGGGTGGAGCCCGCCTATCAGTCTCTCAGCCGTTTTTTTAAATGAAACTTTATCTGGACTTTTCCGCAGAACCCCCTGGAAGTTTTCTGTTTCATTACAGATGAGTCCTTGGGTTAAAACCCTTATAACTTTTTAACAGAAAGGAATTTTTTAGTGGTTCTTTTTCTGTCCTCTTCAAAATTTTGTCTAGTTTTTTATCATATTTATTTGAAAAATATTTGGAACACTTTTCTGTACACTCACGGTATTTACGTTGCGTGCGTATTTTTTTCTTATACCGTAGATACCGGAGGAGGTGATGGAGCTGCAAACTTCGCACAGTTAGACTCCGACTACTCCGAACCAGGCAAGCATGTTTGAACTCTTGATATGATGAGTGTTGTTGCATGTTTGCATTGTAGCATGGTCATGGCATGTTTAGGAACAGCACATAATCGGAAAGTAAGTTTCGGAAAGCATTATGTTGTTGGATACATATTTGCATAGCCATGTGTTGGCATGAGGGTGGATAAGATGCAGTGTTGTGACATGCCAGGCTTAGGCCAGTCGTTTTGACAGCAGTGTCAACATGATCAAATCATATTCCCTTCATTTCCTTCCTGTGGTGCCACATGTTTTCCGCAAGGGATATGGCATAGTAAGTTGCAACCATTTTCCTGGTACACACCAAGTAGAGAGGCCAGGATGAGGGTTCCATGGCCCTAGATTAAAGCCCGTCATCCGGTCAGGGGGCATGGGTGTTTCTGGTTGGGACCGAGAGGGGGGCACCCCTTAGAGCGCGCGTAAAGAAATTTGATCCCATGCTATTCGAGGTTGTGGCCTCCCCGTCTCAAAGTTTTTCTTGGACGTTGTCCAGGGTGACTCCTGGCATCGTGAGGTGAAATGGGTGTGTACTAGTTAAATGTGTTTCTTCTGAAATACCGTAAACGGAACTAGTCCTTCATGACTACGGAAATCCGTTGGCTGTGGTCAGTTCATCCAAACTCTGCAGAGTCTCAAATCCTTCAATTATCTTGTACTTTGTTCAAGAACTATATTCATCTTATCTTGACAGGTATCAGCCTCAGTGACAAAACTCCGGTGGGATTTATGTGTGATAAATCCGGTTAAAAGATTATTCTTGTGGATGGACTAATCTTGTTATTCACATTCATTACAAGCCCTGTCTGCGATGTCGCTCAGACGTCCGACGGTGGCATACCTGTTATTTATTTTTGTTATAGGCCCTGTCTGTGATGTCGCTCAGACGTCCGACGGCGGCATATCTATTATTTACATTTGTTGCAAGTCCTGTCTGCGATGTCACTCAGACGTCCGACGGTGGCATTTCTTTTACAGCCCTTTATGTGATGTCGCTCAGACGTCCGACTATGGCATTTCTTTTAAAGCCTTGTCTGTGATGTCGCTCAGACATCCGGCTGTGGCATTTCTTTTACAACCCTTTATGTGATGTCGCTCAGACGTCCGACTGTGGCATTTCTTGTAAAGCCCTGTCTGTGATGCCGCTCAGACGTCCGACTGTGGCATTTCTTTTAAAGCCCTTTATGTGATGTCGCCCAGACGTCCGACTGTGGCATTTCTTTTAAAGCCCTTTATGTGATGTCGGCCAGACGTCCGACTGTGGCATTTCTTTTAAGCCCTTTATGTGATGTCACCCAGACGTACGACTGTGGCATTTCTTTTAAGCCCTTTATGTGGTGTCTCTTAGACGCCTGACTGCGGCATGCATTTCATTTATTTACCTTTCGAGGCGTCGCTCCAGACACCCGATCGGCTTTTAGTTATTTATTTTATTCATCAAGTCCTGCAATATTATCGTTATTTTATGAGCATCATCCTTGTTCATGACGCATTCATGCATTCATTGATTATATCTCTTGTCCGAACTGTCTTGCGAGTACTTTCAAGTACTCACCTGGCTTGTTGATTTGGCCAGATGTTGATGAAGGCGATCTCATGGATGAAGAGTTTGATAGCGAGTCCGACGCCTAGAGGAGTCCCAGTCAGTCCCGTGTGATCCTGTCTTGGTCATTGTATTATCCGCCTCACCTCAACGCTCGATGTGCTGCCAGTAGAAGTCAAGTTGTCCACCACCACGTTTTCCTCTAGCTAGTAGCCTACCACCACACCCCTGTGTCATAACCGCCCATATGTAAGATATTGGCGAGTTTGTAATAAATTGTTGAGCAGCCTCAGCTCAACCCTATAATATATTTGATGCTACTGATTCTCTGTTTATCAAGCGTTATCTACTAGAAAGGATGGCTTTTCCTATACTGGGATTAAAAGATCGGTTTTATCAATAATCATTTTATTGAAAAAACCCGGTCGTGACAGACTTGGTAACCAGAGCCAGGCTGACTGTAGGAAGCCACTAGGTGCGATCGCTAATTGGTTATTAGCATGATAGAGTTATTCATGTTTTTACAAGTGTAGACATTTTTCTGATAGTCAGCATAAAATTTTATGATCTGATCACTCAGAATTTTTGCCTACTTTTGTAGATGACCGACAACGACTGCGAGTCTCAAATGTTTGCCAACGTGCCTGAGGGGTTCGTCAAACTCCTCTCCTTCATCGTTCAGGTCGCGATGGGGCCATCCGTGCGCCCAGTCTTCACGCTTTATCCACACAAGATCAACGACAGTCTGACTATGCACCAGGCCGCGGTGCAATTCAGGGGAGGCCATGCTGAAATACGCCGTCTCCAATCCGTGGGGAGAGCCATGCCTACAGAAAGGCATGCTATGCAGATGGCTGCCCGCGAGACAATAGCCCGTCTTCGGGATGTTCTTCCTGCAATGGAGACCCGTCGCTACCGCTACCTTCCATGCCATGTGCCTTATACCTGTCACTACTCTTTCTCTTGCCCCAGAGGAGAGCGAGACGAAGCCTTTGAGATGCTTGTCGAGTACCTCCGAGCCCCGGAGGCAGCATTCGACTGCATGGTGGATGACCTCGTAGCTGCACACATCGACTCAGTTCATGGCTGTGCTGCTAACAGGAGGGAACTCCTACACACCGCTCCACCACTGACTTTTGTGTCATCCGCAGCCTCTCACTCACCTTCCATACTCGCCACTGCTCGTCGTCTGCCTACCACCGAGGAATTTAACTAGGCTATTGCACCCACTCCCGCCCGCTCTGCACCACTTGTTGCACCCACTCCCATACGTGCTACCCCACCTATTCCACCCACTCTTATTCGTGTTATTCCGCCTACGGCACCTGCTCCATCAGCTCAACACAATGTTTCTCATCTGGAACCTATTAGCGAGGAGGAGGTTGATTCCCCAGCGTCTCCGCGTCTCACCCTCGGCAGGCCAAGGGAGATCCTCACCATCTCCGACTAAGTACGCATAGACGCCATGCGATATATCGACTTGTGTAATATGTTTTATGTACATAGGTTGTGAGAAGTAGCCTGTTTGCGCATCATGTAGGATCTGGAGGAGTGCACTAGTTTAAATAACATGTCAGGATTATGTACGCATATCCTGAGTGATGTAATGTATAATTATGCCCGCATGTAAGTTATGCACTAGTCCTTCTCCGCGCACAATCGTGTGTTTCCAAAAATATCCTGGAGTTTAAAAATGTTCTTTGTGTGTGATTTTATCGACTTTTGCGACTCTCTTTCTTGTCTTACGAGTTCACAAAATATATCCCCAGAGTGAAAGATGTCTCGTCCTTGGACGCGCTCCATGCCAACTCAGCCAGAAGAAAATTATGGCACACCGCAGAACCACAATTTCACTCAGGGTCAGACAAGTCAACAGGACAGTGAAACAACTTTTACACAAGTTTGTCGTTTGTACGAACAGAGTCAACAGCAATAGCAGGAAATGATGAACCAATTCATCAATATGGGAAGTAACCGTGGTCAGTATCAACCGCAATCCAAATTATCTGAGTTACAAAAGACGCGTCCTCCAACATTTTCTCATACTGATAAGCCTCTTGAGGCCTAGGACTGGCTTCGAGACATGGAGAGAAAATTAATTATCGCACAGTGTTCAGACCGTGAAAAAGTACTGTATGCACCACATTATCTCACAGGTGCAGCTGCATCGTGGTGGGAAAACTTCCTGCACATGCACCCCAACGAAAATGAAATCACCTGGGAAAATTTCAAAGAAGGTTTTCGTGGGGCACATATTCCTAAGAGCATCATGAAAATCAAGAAGAAAGAATTTGATGAACTCAAGCAAAGGGCCATGACAGTGTCAGAATACAACAGCCAATTCACTCTGCTGTCTCCCTACGCCAATGAAGAACACATGACTGAGAGCAAGAAGATGGAAAAATTGGAAGGCCTGGCACCCGCCCTTAAATGCCAGCTAGTTGTGCATACCTTTCCAGATTTTAAAACACTGGTGGATAAGGCCATTACCCTGGAAAATGAGCGACGTAGCCTGGAAGATTTCCGCAAACGGAAAAGGGACAAGACTACTTTTTCTCGCAATCACAGAAGCAAGAAGGAATTTCAGAAGGGGGATTCACACAAAACCCCGACGAATAATTCACGTCCAATCAAGAATTTCCATGCAAGAGACAAAGAGTTCACCTATCGCCCAGGCGTTACCTGTTATGCTTGTGGAGAAGAAGGGCACTATGCCAAGAAGTGCCCCAAGCCAAGAAGCTCAACCCCGAAGCTCAATAACGGTGGAAATAATTCAGCACCAAAGCGAAGCAATTTCAACCCCAACAACAACCACCGGAAAGGTCACTTGAACCACGTGACCCGAGAGGAAGCACGGAACGCCCCAAATATTGTACTCGGTATGTACCCCGTCAACACAATACCTGCCATGGTTTTGTTTGATTTTGGAGCTTCTCACTCATTCATTTCGAAAAGTTTTGCTTTGCAAAATAATTTTTCGATGCTTCCCTTGGAAAAATCAATGATCATCAAGTCCCCTGGAATTAAGCAAGTGACCCAGAGTTACTGTCAAGGTGTGGTTATTGAATTTGAAGGATTGAAATTTTACGCCAACCTTATTGTGCTGGAAAGCAAAGGACTGGATGTCATCCTAGGAATGGATTGGTTAACCACCAACAAAGGTTTTATTGACTGCTTCAACCGTACTGTGATTCTCACACACCATCATGGGAAGCAAATAAGAGTTTCAGCCAAAGAGAGACAAATACCTCGGTAACCTAGATTAAACAAGGTGGACGTTTCTGAGCTGAACAAGGTTCTAGTAGTATGTGAATTCCCAGATGTATTTCCAGAAGAACTACCAGGCATGCCACCAGATCGAGAAATAGAATTCAGCATTGAGCTAGCACCCGGAACCGCTCCTATTTACAAGAAACCCTACAGAATGGCACCATCCAAATTGGTAGAGTTGAAGAAGCAAATAAAAGAATTACTGGAGAAATGATACATACGAGCCAGCTCCTCACCTTGGGGTTCTCCAATTTTATTTGCCAAGAAGAAGGATGGAACAATGAGGTTTTGTATTGATTATCGAGCTCTCAACATGGTCACAATCAAGAACAAATACCCAATGCCCTGAATAAATGATTTATTCGATCAGCTCGCACAGGCCAAAGTCTTCTCAAAAATTGACTTGAGATCAGGGTACCACCAATTAAAAGTACGAACAGAAGATATTCCCAAGACCGCATTCACCTCCAGATATGGGCTGTATGAGTTCACAGTGATGCCATTCGGACTAACCAACGCCCCCGCATATTTTGTTCACCTCATGAACAAAGTGTTTATGAAGTATATGGACAAGTTTGTTGTGGTATTCATCGATGATATTCTGATATATTCCAAAACACCAGAAGAGCACGCCGAACATCTCAGGATTGTACTCGGAGAACTCAGGAAACATCAACTGTACGCCAAATTTAGCAAATGTGAATTTTGGCTAAGGCAGGTGGGTTTTCTGGGCCACGTGCTAACCTAAGAAGGTATTGCAGTAGACCCGAAAAAAGTCAAGGCCGTACTTGGCTGGAAACCACCAGCTAACGTAACGAACGTACGGAGTTTCTTGGGAATGGCAGGATATTATCGGAGATTTATTGAAGGATTCTCCACTATAGCAAAGCCCATGACACAATTGCTCAAGAAAGGAAAGAAGTTTGAATGGACGGAAGCATGTGAGAAAAGCTTCCAAGAGCTAAAAAGCAAATTAACAACGGCACCAGTATTAATCATCCAAATATACACAAGAATTTTGAGGTATATTGTGACGCATCCCGAAAAGGCCTCGGATGCATATTGATGCAAGAAGGCAAGGTAGTTGCGTATGTCTCTAGACAACTACGCAAGCATGAGGAAAATTATCCCACCCATGACCTGGAATTAGCAGCAGTCATCCATGCACTCAAGGAATGGAGACACTTTCTGCTTGGGAATCATTGTGAGATATACACAGACCATAAGAGTCTTAAGTATATTTTCACACAGCTAGAATTAAATTTACGACAACGAAGCTGGTTAGAGTTGGTGAAGGATTATGATGTTGGAATCCACTATCATCCTGGAAAAGCAAATGTTGTGGCAGATGCACTTAGTTGCAATCCCAGCACGGACGACGACAGTATACCAAAATTGAGGCTAGAATTTCAACAAGAATTTGCCCGACTCAATCTAATAATGGTTACCGAAGGCAGTGTGTCGAATATAGAAATACAGCCTACCCTAATGCAAAGTATCAAGGAAGCCCAGCACGGACACCCCAGCATTGAGGGCATAAAAAGAGAAGTGAGTTTGGGAAGAGCCTTAGAATTCAACGTGGATGAGCAAGGAATATTGTGGTATGGAGAAAGGCTATGCGTACCAAATCTCAAGGACCTCAAACAGCAGATATTGACTGAAAGTCACATAGCTCGGTATTCAATCCATCCTGGAGGGACAAAAATGTACAAGGATCTTCAGGAAAATTTCTGGTGGCACGGTATGAAGAGAGATATAGCCACGTTCATCGCCTGCTGTGACTCTTGTCAACGTATCAAGGCCGAGCACCAGAAACCAGCCGGACTGTTACAGCCAAATAAGATACCCGAGTGGAAATGGGACGAGATTGGAATGGACTTTATCGTTGGACTACCACGGTCACGACACGGAAACAATGCCATTTGGGTCATAACCGATAGATTAACCAAGGTGGCACATTTTATTCTGGTAAAAACAACTTACACCACTCAGAGACTAGCCAGACTTTATCTTGTCCGTATCGTCTGCCTACATGGAGTCCCTAAGACTATCATCTCCGATAGAGGCACACAGTTCGTCTCTACATTCTGGGATCACCTACAACATGCACTGGGTACCCAACTAGCCTTCAGTACCGCCTACCATCCCCAGACTGATGGGCAGACGGAACGCGTAAACCAAATCCTAGAAGACATGCTAAGAGCCTATGTCCTCACCTACGAGAACAGTTGGGAAGAAAGTTTGCCATATGCAGAGTTCACATACAACAACAGCTATCAAGCCAGCTTGCAAATGGCACCCTTTGAAGCTCTATATGGGAGAAGATGTCGCACCCCGCTAAATTGGTCAGAGACCGGAGACAGCCATATCTTTGGCCCAGATATGCTCAAGGAGGCCGAGGAGAAAGTTAAGAAAATTAGAGAGCGACTCAAAACAGCTCAAAGTCGGCAAAAGAGTTATTACGACCGAAAGCATCGGGAAATCAGTTTTGAACCCGGAGAATTGGTATACCTGAGAGTTTCTCCTATAAATGGTCTGCAACGATTCAAGATTAAAGGGAAACTAGCACCAAGATTCATCGGACCATTTCATATAGTGGCCCGACAAGGCAAGGTATCCTACCAACTGGACCTACCCGGAGACTTATTCGGTATCCACAACGTGTTTCACATCTCGCAGTTGAGAAAATACATGAGCAACCTAGAAGCAAGTTTCACATGAGTATATTGACGTGCAACCGGACCTCACCTACTGGGAGCACCCCATAAAAATATTAGAAGAGTCTGAAAGGAGGACCCGACGGAGAACCATCAAATTCTTCAGAGTTCAGTGGAGCAACCACACCGAGAATGAAGCAACTTGGGAGAGAGAGGATTTTCTTCAGACAGAGCACCCACACCTGTTTAAGGATCAGCTGAAATGTCGGGGACGAGATTTTTCCTAAGGGGGTAGGTGCTGTGACACTCCAAAATTTTTCTTTGTGGTTTTTGTTTTCAGCAAAAATCTTTCTTGGATTTAGTTTCTCCTGAGAGGAAAACCCTTTTTGGTTTTTGGGCTTTTATTTGGTTTTGTTCCTTTCTAAATTTTACCATGTCTCCTATGGTAAAATTTTCTCAAAAACCACTCTTTCCACTTTGGTTCAACCCAAACATTCTATCCAAACTAATAAAATCCATTTTTGGATTTTATTCCAATTATTTCTCCTCCCAAAATAATTCTATCTTTTCTTTTAAGCCTAGGTGATTTGCAAAGCAAGTACCCTAATGCTTTTGAGTTTTGACCTCAACTCAACACCCTTGGATAGTCCTTTGTACCCACAACCCAGAACCATCTTGATCCACTCTTCTCCTGTTCAAATATTTCAAAATTCACTCACTGCAAGTTTGGACCAGATTTGCCAAATTTGGTGAAATTCATATCTACACCTCTCCAAAAATTCTACAAATATTCAGGCAGCCTCTAGATGCAATGAGAGGCCCCTCCACCAAAAATCAGCTCAAGCAAAAATCCCTACACACTAGAATCATTCTGTCGAACACCTTGCATGCACTAGTACTGTTCACTTTCAGAAAATTCAGTATTTCAGTGTCAATCTTCGACAGAATTCAGTCACAAGCTCACAGTGCACTTGGCACGTAGCTCACGGCCTGGCTTGCTTGTCTGGAGCCTCACACGCGCGCTTGGCGCCTTCCTGGTGTCGGTGGCGCCCTGGCCCGCCTGCGCCGGCGTGTCTTGCGGCGGCCGTATCGCCGTAGCGGCCGACAGGGAGCAGAACGGCGGCATAACGCCGTTCGGCACCGCCCAAACCCCCTGGTGGCTCCGCGTGGCCGTTTCCTCGCCAGCGCACGCATGCAACACCGTCGCTGTGGCGCGGCACGCGCAGAGCGCGCTCCCTGCCGCCGACTGGCCCGCGCCGCCCCGTTCCGTTGAGCTCCCCCTAAACAACCCAATCCCGGCACGGTTAGCATCAAAATGGAACCAAGGAACACCCACGACGACGCTCAACCTCTGAACCCTCCCGTGCAACCACTGCACCGACGTAATCACCTCGCCGGAGAACCCCGTTCTCGGCAACCGCCTCGGGGCGGCTATATATAGTACCCCGAGCTTGCTCTCGCCTCCGCACGACTCCACCATCTCACCAGACCCCGCCCGGCCACTGAACTAGCCTCAAGGGGCCTTTCCTCCTTGACTCCGGCCACCTCCGTCCGCCTCGGGCTCCGGCATCGTTCTCTCTGGTGAGAACCCCTCCGCCGCCCTACTTTCGACCGTAGCCTCGTACCACCTCTAGTAAGATAACCCCCACCTCAATTTTGACCTCGCAGCTCTCTCCGACGAGATCCACGACCACCCGAACCACTGTCCGCAGGAGCAAGCGTCACCGCCAACATGGTACTCGCCGGCGACCACCACCACCTCCCACAGACGCGGAATGGCACCCTGAGCACATAGGTACACCCCGATCACCTTACCTCGCCGTGGATCGCCGCCGGCGACCACCGCACCTCTCGGCGCCGTCGCGCTCTGTTTTCCCTCGTTTGAAAATTCAAACCTGACGGGTGGAGCCCGCCTGTCAGTCTCTCAGCCGTTTTTTTTAAATGAAACGTTATCTGGACTTTTCTGCAGAACCCCCTAGAAGTTTTCTATTTCATTACAGATGAGTCCTTGGGTTAAAACCCTTATAACTTTTTAACAGAAAGGAATTTTTGAGTGGTTCTTTTTCTGTCCTTTTCAAAATTTTGTCTAGTTTTTTATCATATTTATTTGAAAAATATTTGGAACACTTTTATGTACACTCACGGTATTTACGTTGCGTGCGTATTTTTTTTCTTATACCGTAGATACCGGAGGAGGTGACGGAGCTGCAAACTTCGCACAGTTAGACTCCGACTACTCCGAACCAGGCAAGCATGTTTGAACTCTTGATATGATGAGTGTTGTTGCATGTTTGCATTGTAGCATGGTCATGGCATGTTTAGGAACATCACCTTAAATATTATGTTTCATACACATAATCAGAAAGTAAGTTTCGGAAAGCATTATGTTGTTGGATACATATTTGCATAGCCATGTGTTGGCATGAGGATGGATAAGATGGCAGTGTTGTGACATGCCAGGCTTAGGCCAGTCCTTTTGACAGCAGTGTCAACATGATCAAATCATATTCCCTTCATTTCCTTCCTGTGCTGCCACATGTTTTCCGCAAGGGATATGGCATAGTAAGTTGCAACCGTTTTCCTGGTACACACCAAGTAGAGAGGTCGGGATGAGGGTTCCATGGCCCTGGATTAAAGCCCGTCATCCGGTCAGGGGGCATGGGTGTTTTCGGTTGGGACCGAGAGGGGGGCACCGCTTAGAGCGCGCGTAAAGAAATTTGATCCCATGCTATTCGAGATTGTGGCCTCCCTGTCTCAAAGTTTTTCTTGGATGTTGTCCAGGGTGATTCCTGGCATCGTGAGGTGAAATGGGTGTGTACTAGTTAAATGTGTTTCTACTGAAATACCGTAAACGGAACTAATCCTTCGTGACTACGGAAATCCGTTAGTTGTGGTCAGTTCATCCAAACTCTGCAGAGTCTCAATCCTTCAATTATCTTGTACTTTGTTCAAGAACTATATTCATCTTATCTTGTCAGGTATCAGCCTCAGTGACAAAACTCTGGTGGGATTTATGTGTGATAAATCCGGTTAAAAGATTATTCTTGTGGATGGACTAATCTTGTTATTCACATTCATTACAAGCCCTGTCTGCGATGTTGCTCAGACGTCCGACGGTGGCATACCTGTTATTTATTTTTGTTATAGGCCCTGTCTGTGATGTCGCTCAGACGTCCGACGGTGGCATTTCTTTTACAACCCTTTATGTGATGTCGCTCAGACGTCCGACTGTGGCATTTCTTTTAAAGCACTGTCTGTGATGTCGCTCAGACGTCCGACTGTGGCATTTCTTTTACAGCCCTTTATGTGATGTCGCCCAGACGTCCGACTGTGGCATTTCTTGTAAAGCCCTGTCTGTGATGTCGCTCAGACGTCCGACTGTGGTATTTCTTTTAAAGCCCTTTATGTGATGTCGCCCAGACGTCCGACTGTGGCATTTCTTTTAAAGCCCTTTATGTGATGTCGCCCAGACGTCCGACTGTGGCATTTCTTTTAAGCCCTTTATGTGATGTCGCCCAGACGTCCGACTGTGGCATTTCTTTTAAGCCCTTTATGTGGTGTCGCTTAGATGCCTGACTGCGGCATGCATTTTATTTATTTACCTTTCGAGGCGTCGCTCCAGACACCCGATCGGCTTTCAGTTATTTATTTTATTCATCAAGTCCTGCAATATTATCATTATTTTATGAGCATCATCCTTGTTCATGATGCATTCATGCATTCATTGATTATATCTCTTGTCCGAACTGTCTTGCGAGTACTTTCAAGTACTCACCTGGCTTGTTGATTTGGCCAGATGTTGATGAAGGCGATCTCATGGATGAAGAGTTTGATAGCGAGTCCGACGCCTAGAGGAGTCCCAGTCAGTCCCGTGCGATCCTGTCTTGGTCATTGTATTACCCGCTTCCGCAACCAAATAAATTCATCGAGCCTCACCTCAATGCTCGATGTGCTACCAGTAGAAGTCAAGTTGTCCGCCACCACGTTTTCCTCGAGCTAGTAGCCTACCACCACACCCCTGTGTCATAACCGCCCATATGTAAGATATTGGCGAGTTTGTAATAAATTGTTGAGCAGCCTCAGCTCAACCCTGTAATATATTTGATGCTACTGGTTCTCTGTTTATCAAGCATTGTCTACCAGAAAGGATGACTTTTCCTATACTGGGATTAAAAGGTCGGTTTTATCAATAATCATTTTATTGAAAAAAACCAGTCGTGACAAATACATAGACCACAATACGTCCCTAGTAAGCCTCTAGTTGACTAGCTCGTTGGTCAACAGATAGTCATGGTTTCCTGACTACGGACATTAGATGTCGTTGACAACGGGATCACATCATTAGGAGAATGATGTGATGGACAAGACCCAATCCTAAGCATAGCACATCTTCGTGTAGTTCGTTTTGCTAGAGCTTTTCCAATGTCAAGTATCTCTTCCTTAGACCATGAGATCGTGTAACTCCTGGATGCCATAGGAGTGCTTTGGGTGTACCAAACGTCACAACGTAACTGGGTGACTATAAAGGTGCACTACAGGTATCTCCGAAAGTGTCTGTTGGGTTGACACGGATCGAGACTGGGATTTGTCACTCCGTATAAACGGAGAGGTATCACTGGGCCCACTCGGTAGTGCATCATCATAATGAGCTCAAAGTGACCAAGTGTCTGGTCATGGGATCATGAATTACGGTACGAGTAAAGTGACTTGCCGGCAGCGAGATTGAACAAGGTATTGGGATACCGACGATCGAATCTCGGGCAAGTAACATACCGTCTGACAAAGGGAATTGTATATGGGGTTGATTGAATCCTCGACATCGTGGTTCATCCGATGAGATCATCGAGGAGTATGTGGGAGCCAACATGGGTATCCAAATCCCGCTGTTGGTTATTGACCGGAGAGCCGTCTCGGTCATGTCTGCATGTCTCCCGAACCCGTAGGGTCTACACACTTAAGGTTCGGTGATGCGAGGGTTGTATGAATATGAGTATGCAGCAAACCGAATGTTGTTCGGAGTCCCGGATGAGATCGCGGACGTCACGAGGAGTTCCAGAATGGTCCAGAGATAAAGAATTATATATACGAAGTGTTGTTTCGGCCATCGGGAAAGTTTCAGGGTCACCCGGTATTGTATCGGGAACACCGGAAGGGTCCACTGGGTGGGGCCACCTATCCCGGAGGGCCCCATGGGCTGAAGTGGGAGGGGAACCAGCCCCTAGTGGGCTGGTGCGCCCCCCTTGCCCCCCCTGCGCCTAGGATTGGAAACCCTAGGGTGGGGGGGCGCACCACTTGCCTTGGGGGGCACTCCACCTCCCTGGCCGCCGCCCCCCCTTGGGAGATTGCATCTCCAGGGCCGGCGCCCCCCCCTGTGGGCCTATATAAAGGAGGGGGGAGGGAGGGCAGCCGCACCCTAAGTCTTGGCGCCTCCCTCCCCCTGCTACACCTCTTCCTCCTCCCGCAGTGGCTTGGCGAAGCCCTACCGGAGTCCTGCTGCATCCACAACCACGCCGTTGTGCTGCTGGATCTTCATCAACCTCTCCTTCCACCTTGCTGGATCAAGATGGAGGAGACGTCACGCTGACCGTACATGTGTTGAATGCGAAGGTGTCGTCCGTTCGGCGCTAGGATCTCCGGTGATAGGATCACGACGAGAACGACTACCTCAACCCCGTTCTTTTGAACGCTTCTGCTCGCGATCTACAAAGTGGTATGTAGATGCATCTCTCCTTTCACTTGTTGCTTAGATGAACTCATAGATGGATCTTGGTGAAACCGTAGAAATTTTTTTAATTTTCTGCAACGTTCCCCAACAGTGGCATCATGAGCCAGTTTTATGCGTAGTTATCTATTGCACGAGTAGAACACAATTTTGTTGTGGGCGTAGATCTTGTCAACTTGCTTGCCGGTACTAGTTTTTTCTTGGCATAGCGGTATTGTGGGATGAAGCGGCCCGGACCGACCTTACACGTACGCTTACGTGAGACAGGCTCCACCGACTGACATGCACTAGTTGCATAAGGTGGCTAGCGGGTGTCTGTCTCTCCTACTTTAGTTGGAGCGGATTCGACGAAAAGGGTCCTTATGAAGGGTAAATAGAAGTTGAAAAATCACATTGTGGTTATTCGTAGGTAAGAAAACGTTCTTGCTAGAACCCAATTGTAGCCACGTAAAAGATGCAACAACAATTAGAGGACGTCTAACTTGTTTTTGCAGCAATTGTCATGTGATGTGATATGGCCAGAAGTTGTGATGAATGATGAATGATATATTGTGATGTATGAGATCATGTTCTTGTAATAGGAATCACGACTTGCATGTCGATGAGTATGACAACCGGCAGGAGCCATAGGAGTTGTCTTTATTTTTGTATGACCTACGTGTCATTGAAGAACGCCATTTAAATTACTTTACTTTATTGCTAAACGCGTTAGCCATAGAAGTAGAAGTATTCGTTGGCGTGACAACTTCATGAAGACACGATGATGGAGATCATGATGATGGAGATCATGGTGTCATGCCGGTGACGAAGATGATCATGGAGCCCCGAAGATGGAGATCGGAGGAGCTATATGATATTGGCCATATCATGTCACTACTTTATATAATTGCATGTGATGTTTATTATGTTTATGCATGTTGTTTACTTAGAACGACGGTAGTAAATAAGATGATCCCTTATAATAATTTCAAGAAAGTGTTCCCCCTAACTGTGCGCCGTTGCTAAAGTTCGTCGTTTCGAAGCACCATGTGATGATCGGGTGTGATAGATCCTTACGTTCACATACAACGGGTGTAAGACAGTTTTACACATGCATAAACACTTAGGGTTAACTTGACGAGCCTAGCATGTACAGACATGGCCTCGGAACACAAGAGACCGAAAGGTCGAACATGAGTCGTATGGAAGATATGATCAACATGGAGATGTTCACCGATGATGACTAGTCCATCTCACGTGATGATCGGACACGGCCTAGTCGACTCGGATCGTGTAACACTTAGATGACTAGAGGGATGTCAATCTGAGTGGGAGTTCATTAAATAATTTGATTAGATGAACTTAATTATCATGAACTTAGTCTAAAGTCTTTGCAAAATATGTCTTGTAGATCAAATGGCCAACGCTCATGTCAACATGAACTTCAATGCGTTCCTAGAGAAAACCAAGCTGAAAGATGATGGCAGCAACTATTCGGACTGGGTCCGGAACCTGAGGATCATCCTCATAGCAGCCAAGAAATATTATGTCCTAGATGCACCGCTAGGTGAAACACCCATCCCAGAGAACCAAGACGTTATGAACACTTGGCAATCACGTGCTGATGATTACTCCCTTGTTCAGTGCGGCATGCTTTATAGCTTAGAACCGGGGCTCCAAAAGCGTTTTGAGCGACACGGAGCATATGAGATGTTTGAGGAGCTGAAAATGGTTTTTCAAGCTCATGCCCGGGTCGAGAGATATGAAGTCTTCGACAAGTTCTATAGTTGTAAGATGGAGGAAAACAGTTCTGTCAGTGAGCACATACTCAAAATGTCTGGGTTGCACAACCACCTATCCCAGCTAGAGATCAACCTCCCAGACGAGGCGGTCATTGATAGAATCCTTCAGTCGCTCCCACCGAGCTACAAGAGCTTTGTGTTGAACTACAATATGCAGGGGATGGTGAAGACCATTCCTGAAGTATTTTCAATGCTGAAGTCAGCAGAGGTTGAAATCAAGAAAGAACATCAAGTGTTGATGGTCAATAAGACCACTAAGTTCAAGAAGGGCAAGGGTAAGAAGAACTTCAAGAAGGACCGGCAAAGATGTTGCCGCGCCCGGTAAGCCAGTTGCCGGGAAGAAGTCAAAGAATGGACCCAAGCCTGAGACTGAGTGCTTTTATTGCAAAGGGAAGGGTCACTAGAAGCGAAACTGCCCCAAATACTTAGCGGACAAGAAGGCCGGCAACACTAAAGGTATATTTGATATACATGTAATTGATGTGTACCTTACCAGTACTCGTAGTAACTCCTAGGTATTTGATACCGGTGCCGTTGCTCATATTTGTAACTCACAACAGGAGCTGCGGAATAAGCGGAGACTTGCGAAGGACGAGGTGACGATGCGCGTCGAGAATGGTTCCAAGGTCGATGTGATCGCCGTCTGCACGCTACCTCTACATTTACCCACGGGATTAGTTTTAAACCTCAATAATTGTTATTTAGTGCCAAGTTTGAGCATGAACATTGTATCTGGATCTCGTTTGATGCGAGATGGCTACTCATTTAAATCCGAGAATAATGGTTGTTCTATTTATATGAGAGATATGTTTTATGGTCATGCCCCGATGGTCAATGGTTTATTCTTAATGAATCTCGAACGTAATGTTACACATATTCATAGTGTGAATACCAAAAGATGTAAAGTTGATAACGATAGTCCCACATACTTGTGGCACTGCCGCCTTGGTCACATTGGTGTCAAGCGCATGAAGAAGCTCCATGCTGATGGACTTTTAGAGTCTCTCGATTATGAATCATTTGACACATGCGAACCATGCCTCATGGGCAAAATGACCAAGACTCCGTTCTCCGGAACAATGGAGCGAGCAACCAACTTATTGGAAATCATACATACTGATGTGTGTGGTCCAATGAGCGTTGAGGCTCGCGGAGGATATCGTTATGTTCTCACTCCCACTGATGACTTGAGTAGATATGGGTATGTCTACTTGATGAAACACAAGTCTGAGACCTTTGAAAAGTTCAAGGAATTTCAGAATGAGGTAGAGAATCAACGTGACCGAAAGATAAAGTTCCTACGATCAGATCGTGGAGGAGAATATTTAAGTCACGAATTTGGTACACACTTAAGGAAATGTGGAATCGTTTCAAAACTCATGCCGCCTGGAACACCTCAGCGCAACGGTGTGTCCGAACGTCGTAATCGCACTCTATTGGATATGGTGCGATCTATGATGTCTCTTACCGATTTACCGCTATCATTTTGGGGATACGCTCTAGAGACAGCTACATTCACTTTAAATAGGGCACCGTCTAAATCCGTTGAGACGACACCGTATGAATTATGGTTTGGGAAGAAACCTAAGTTGTCGTTTCTAAAAGTTTGGGGATGCGATGCTTATGTCAAGAAACTACAACCTGAAATGCTCGAACCCAAATCGGAAAAATGTGTCTTCATAGGATACCCTAAGGAAACCATTGGGTATACCTTCTACTTAAAATCCGAGGGCAGGATCTTTGTTGCCAAGAACGGATCCTTTCTGGAAAAAGAGTTTCTCTCGAAAGGAGTAAGTGGGAGGAAAGTAGAACTCGATGAAGTACTACCTCTTGAACCGAAAAGTAGTGCAGCTCAGGAAAATGTTCCTGTGCTGCCTACACCGACTGGAGAGGAAATTAATGATGATGATCAAGGTACTTCGGATCAAGTTGCTATTGAACTTCGTAGGTCCACAAGGACACGTTCCACACCAGAGTGGTATGGCAACCCTGTCCTGGAAATCATGTTGTTAGACAACGGTGAACCTTCAAACTCGATGGCGGGCCCAGATTCCAACAAATGGCTTGAAGCCATGCAATAAGAGATAGAATCCATGTATGAAAACAAAGTATGGACTTTGACAGACTTTCCCGATGATCGGCAAGCGATAGAAAACAAATGGACCTTTAAGAATAAGACGGACGCGGATGGTAATGTTACCATCTATAAAGCTCGACTTGTCGCTAAGGGTTATCGACAAGTTCAAGGGGTTGACTATGATGAGACATTCTCTCCCGTAGCGAAGCTGAAATCCGTCTGAATCATGTTAGCAATTGCCGCATACTATGATTATGAGATATGGCAAATGGACGTCAAAACGGAATTCCTTAACGGACATCTTAAGGAAGAACTGTATATGATGCAGCCGGAAGGTTTTGTCGATCCTAAGAATGCTAACAAAGTATGCAAGCTACAGCGATCCATTTATGGGTTGGTGCAAGCATCTCGGAGTTGGAACATTCGCTTTGATGAGATGATCAAAGCGTTTGGGTTTATGCAGACTTATGGAGAAGCCTGTGTTTACAAGAAAGTGAGTGGGAGCTCTGTAGCATTTCTCATATTATATGTAGATGACATACTTTTGATGGGAAATGATATAGAATTCTTGGACAGCATTAAGGCCTACTTGAATAAGTGTTTTTCAATGAAGGACCTTGGAGAAGCTGCTTACATATTAGGCAGCAAGATCTATAGGGATAGATTGAGACGCCTCATAGGTCTTTCACAAAGCACATACCTTGATAAGATTTTGAAGAAGTTCAAAATGGATCAGTCCAAGAAAGGCTTCTTGCCTGTACTGCAAGGTGTGAGATTGAGCTCGGCTCAATGCCCGACCACGACAGAAGATAAAGAAGAGATGAGTGTCATCCCCTATGCCTCAGCCATAGGATCTATTATGTATGCCATGCTGTGTACCAGACCAGATGTAAACCTTGTCGTGAGTTTGGTAGGAAGGTATCAAGTAATCCCGGCAAGGAACACTAGACAGCGGTCAAGAATATCCTGAAGTACCTGAAAAGGACAAAGGACATGTTTCTCGTTTATGGAGGTGACGAAGAGCTCGTCGTAAAGGGTTACGTCGACGCTAGCTTCGACACAGATCTGGATGACTCTAAGTCACAAACCGGATACGTGTATATGTTGAATGGTGGGGCAGTAAGCTGGTGCAACTGCAAGCAGAGCGTCGTGGCGGGATCTACATGTGAAGCGGAGTACATGGCAGCCTCAGAGGCAGCGCATGAAGCAATTTGGATGAAGGAGTTCATCACCGACCTAGGAGTCATACCCAATGCGTCGGGGCCGACCAAACTCTTCTGTGACAACACTGGAGCTATTGCCCTTGCCAAGGAGCCCAGGTTTCACAAGAAGACCAGGCACATCAAGCATCGTTTCAACTCCATCCGTGAAAATGTTCAAGATGGAGACATAGATATTTGCAAAGTACATACGGATCTGAATGTTGCAGATCCGTTGACTAAACTTCTTCCGCGAGCAAAACATGATCAACACCAGAACTCTATGGGTGTTCGATTCATCACAATGTAACTAGATTATTGACTCTAGTGCAAGTGGGAGACTGTTGGAAATATGCCCTAGAGGCAATAATAAAAGGATTATTATTATATTTCCTTGTTCATGATAATTGTCTTTTATTCATGCTATAATTGTATTATCCGGAAATCGTAATACACGTGTGAATACATAGACCACAATACGTCCCTAGTAAGCCTCTAGTTGACTAGCTCGTTGGTCAACAGATAGTCATGGTTTCCCGACTATGGACATTAGATGTCGTTGACAACGGGATCACATCATTAGGAGAATGATGTGATGGACAAGACTCAATCCTAAGCATAGCACAAGATCGTGTAGTTCGTTTTGCTAGAGCTTTTCCAATGTCAAGTATCTCTTCCTTAGACCATGAGATCGTGTAACTCCCGGATACCGTAGGAGTGCTTTGGGTGTACCAAACGTCACAACATAACTGGGTGACTATAAAGGTGCACTACAGGTATCTCCGAAAGTGTCTGTTGGGTTGACACGGATCGAGACTGGGATTTGTCACTCCGTATAAACGAAGAGGTATCACTGGGCCCACTCGGTAGTGCATCATCATAATGAGCTCAAAGTGACCAAGTGTCTGGTCATGGGATCATGCATTACGGTACGAGTAAAGTGACTTGCCGGCAACGAGATTGAACGAGGTATTGGGATACTGACGATCTAATCTCGGGCAAGTAACATACCGTCTGACAAAGGGAATTGTATACGGGGTTGATTGAATCCTCGACATCGTGGTTCATCTGATGATATCATCGGGGAGTATGTGGGAGCCAACATGGGTATCCAGATCCCGCTGTTGGTTATTGACCGGAGAGCCGTCTCGGTCATGTCTGCATGTCTCCCGAACCCGTAGGGTCTACACACTTAAGGTTCGGTGACGCTAGGGTTGTATGAATATGAGTATGCAGCAAATCGAATGTTGTTCGGAGTCCCGGATGAGATCGCGGACGTCACGAGGAGTTCCGGAATGGTCCGGAGGTAAAGAATTATATATAGGAAGTGTTGTTTCGGCCATCAGGAAAGTTTCGGGGTCACCCGGTATTGTACCGGGACCACCGGAAGGGTCCCGGGGGTCCACCGGGTGGGGCCACCTATCCCGGAGGGCCCCATGGGCTGAAGTGGGAGGGGAACCAGCCCCTAGTGGGCTGGTGCGCCCCCCCTTTGGCCCCCCTGCACCTAGGAATGGAAACCCTAGGGTGGGGGGCGCACCACTTGCCTTGGGGGGCACTCCACCCCCCTGGCCGCCGCCCCCCCTTGGGAGATTGCATCTCCAGGGCCGGTGCCCCCCTGGGGGCCTATATAAAAGAGGGGGGAGGGAGGGCAGCCGCACCCTAAGTCTTGGCGCCTCCCTCCCCCTGCTACACCTCTTCCTCCTCCCGTAGTAGCTTGGCGAAGCCCTGCCGGAGTCCTGCTGCATCCACCACCACGCCGTTGTGCTGCTGGATCTTCATCAACCTCTCCTTCCACCTTGCTGGATCAAGATGGAGGAGACGTCACGCTGACCGTACGTGTGTTAAACGCGGAGGTGTCGTCCGTTCGGCGCTAGGATCTCCGGTGATAGGATCACGACGAGAACGACCACCTCAACCCCGTTCTTTTGAACGCTTCCGCTCGCGATCTACAAAGTGGTATGTAGATGCATCTCTCCTTTCACTCGTGCTTAGATGAACTCATAGATGGATCTTGGTGAAACCGTAGGAAATTTTTTAATTTTCTGCAACGTTCCCCAACACTGCCGCCAAGAGGGTGAATAATACCACCACCAAGGTCACCAAGACTGACGTGGTGTGTCGCCAATCCCCTCGCCTTGCTGGGATCAAGGCTTCCCCCGCCAAGCAACCAGTGGATGTGGAAGTTGATTCTAGGCCAAACTCCGGATTGAGTTCTTCATAGAGCTCGCCTCCATCAGAGCCCCCGGCATCTCGCCTGGCGTCAGGGCTGCCGGAGAGCTCTGCCCCTCCACCTTCAAAGAGAGAAAACGAGACCTCGCCTCCCATGGAGTTCAACTTGAACTCCATGCTCATCGAGGAAGAGTAAGGAAGATTTTCTCCCTCATGAATAGCTTCGCTATACTTGATTATCTTCGCTAACTAACCTTTTGTTTTGCTATCGCTGGCAGGAAGGTGGAGGAGGACGCGGAAGCCCTCATCCACCGCCCATGGAAGAGGCTCCGTCGCGCCGGTCGCCGAAGACTGCGGAGAGCTCGTCCTTGGCGGGGAGCAACACGGAGAATCCCGTGTTGAGCCCCCAGTCCAGCCCTCGGCCCAGAAGTGGAGGGCCGGTCTCTTCTGCTGAAGGTGATGGATATGACCTTCTTGCTCCCTCGGCTAGAGGGGACGGTGAGACGACGCAGGGCAAGCCCCTCCTGGAGGGGCATGTCTCCTCTGCTGACCGAGCCGAAGAACCCCCGATAGAACCCTCCGCGGACGAGACTGCGCGGAGAGTTGTCGTGACTGCCGCGGTAGAGGGTGAAGTCCACGGCCCGGTAGCATATGCTACCGGGGAAACTCAGGTCCCTGCCCGGCAGATTTCTTCGGGTAATCAACTCATTTTCTTTTTCCTTTCTTGTCCCGATCACTTCTCCTTATTTCCCAATTATCTGAAACTTCTGCCTCTTTGTTGTTCGCCTATTTTCTTCCCTACAGTCCCTCGGGTTGAAGAACCAGAGCTACTGGAAGAGGTGGCCAGCATAGGGAGAGCTGCAGCGGATGAGGCCGACAAGATCGCCATGATGGAGAAGCCGGACCTCGTTGCATAGTGTGCTCAAGATGTCTCGGCGCTGGTGGAGCATCCTTCAGAGAACGCTCCGGAGGAGGAAGCTGTAATTGAGAGGAAAGTTCCTCTCCAAACCATGGATCTGCTTCCTTCGTCTGGGATCATTATGGGGACCCCGCCATCCCCTTCAAATCAGCTAGCAATGGTGCTGGCATAGTCTGGGACTGGAGCCCCCGGTCTGTCTATAATGATGGGCGTGGAGCTCGACGAAGAGATTCAACGTCTCCTAGAACGATGTATTAGGGAGTTGGAGAGGCAATTTATTCAGCCGCTGTCGCAATGGACTTGTCTTTCCTGGAGTCCGTGGCGACGGGCGTAAAGGAGATGCAGCCGTGCTACCTCTAGAGCTTGCGTTGGTTTTTCCCTTGAAGAGGAAAGGGTGATGCAGCAAAGTAGAGTAAGTATTTCCCTCGGTTTTGAGAAGCAATGTATCAATCCAGTTGGAGACATACGTCTCCAACGTATCTATAATTTTTGATTGTTCCATGCTATTATATTACTTGTTTTGGATTTTTATGGGCTTTACTCTACACTTTTATATCATTTTGGGACTAACCTACTAACCACAGGCCCAACCTGAATTGCTATTTTTTTGCCTATTTCAGTGTTTCGAAGGAAAGGAATATCAAACGGAGTCCAAACGGAATGAAACCTTCGGGAGCAATCTTTTTGGAACAAACGCAATCCAGGGAACTTGGAGTGGACGTCAAGTAACGAACAAGGCGGCAACAAGGGTGCCCGGTGCGCCCCACCCTCGTGGGCCCCTCGACGTACTTCCTTCTTCTATATATATCCACATACCCCGAAAACATCCAGGAGCACCACGAAAAACTATTTCCACCGCCGAAAACTTCTGTATCCGCGAGGTCCCATCTTGGAGCCTTCTCTGACGCTCCGCCGGAGGGGGAATCGACCATGGAGGGCCTATACATCATCTCCAAGGCCTCTTCAATGAGTTATGAGTAGTTTACCACAGACCTTCGGGTCCATAGTTATTAGCTAGATGGCTTCTTCTCTCTCTTTGAATCTCAATACAAAGTTCTCCTTGATCTTCTTGGAGATCTATTTGAAGTAACTCTTTTTGCGGTGTGTTTGTCGAGATCCAATGAATTGTGGGTTTATGATCAAGTTTATCTATGAGGAATATTTGAATCTCCTCTGAATTCTTTTATGTGTGATTAAGTTATCTTTGCAAGTCTCTTCGAATTATAAGTTTGGTTTGGCCTACTAGATTGATCTTTCTTGCAATGGGAAAAGTGCATAGCTTTCGGTTCAATCTTGCAGTGTCCTTTCCCAGTGACAGCAGGGGCAGCAAGGCACGTATTGTATTATTGCCATCGAGGATAAAAAGATGGGGTTTATATCATATTGCATGATTTTATCCCTCTACATCATGTCATCTTTCTTAATGCATCACTCTGTTCTTTATGAACTTAATACTCTAGATGCAGGCAGGAATCGGTCGATGTGTGGAGTAATAGTAGTAGATGTAGAATCGTTTCGATCTACTTGTCATGGACGTGATGCCTATATACATGATCATGCCTAGATAATCTCATAACTATGCGCTTTTCTATCAATTGCTCGACAGTAGTTTGTTCACCCATCGTAATACTTATGCTATCTTGAGAGAAGCCACTAGTGAAACCTATGGCCCCGGGGTCTATATTTTATCATATAAGTTTTCCATCTACTTTTATTTGCATATTTTACTTTCCAATCTATATGATAAAAATACCAAAAATGTTTATCTTATCATATTATGTCTATCAGATCTCACTATCGCAAGTGGCCGTGAAGGGATTGACAACCCCTTTATTGCGTTGGTTGCGAGGTTCCTGTTTGTTTGTGCTGGTGTGTGGGACTTTTGAGGAGCCTCCTACTGGATTGATACCTTGGTTCTCAAAAACTGAGGGAAATACTTACGCTACTTTGCTGCATCACCCTTTGCTCTTCAAGGAAAACCAACGCAAGCTCAAGACGTAGCAAGAAGGATTTCTGGCACCGTTGCCGGGGAGGTCTTCGCTCAAGTCAAGACATACCAAGTACCCATCACAAACTCATCTCCCTCGCATCACATTATTTGCCATTGGCCTCTCGTTTTCCTCTCCCCCACTTCACTCTTGTCGTTTTATTCACCCTCTCTTTCCCAATCTCCTCTCTCTTTCGCTTGCCTTTTTGTTTGCTTATGTGTTGGATTGCTTGTCACGATGGTGCAAGATAATACCAAATTGTGTGACTTTTCCAATACCAATAATAATGATTTCCTTAGCACTCCGATTGCTCCTCTTAATGATGTTGAATCTTGTGAAACCAATGCTGCTTTGTTGAATCTTGTTAAGAAAGATCAATTCTCCGGCCTTCCTAGTGAAGATGCCGCTACTCATCTAAAAAACTTTGTTGATTTGTGTGATATGCAAAAGAAGAAAGATACGGATAATGATATTGTTAAATTGAAGTTATTTCCGTTTTCACTTAGAGATCGTGCTAAAACTTGGTTTTCGTCTTTGCCTAAGAATAGTATTGATTCATGGAATAAGTGCAAAGATGCTTTTATCTCTAAGTACTTCCCTCCCGCTAAGATCATCTCTCTTAGAAATGATATTATGAATTTTAAACAACTTGATCATGAGCATGTTGCCCAATCTTGGCAAAGAATGAAATTGATGATTCGCAATTGCCCTACTCATGGTTTGAACTTATGGATGATCATACAATTTTTTTATGCTGGATTGAATTTTGCTTCTAGAAATCTTTTAGATTCGGCCGCGGGAGGCACTTTTATGGAAATCACTCTAGGAGAAGCTACTAAACTCCTAGATAATATTCTGGATAATTATTCTCAATGGCACACCGAAAGATCTACTAGTAAAAAAGTGCATGCTATAGAAGAAATTAATGTTTTGAGTGGAAAGATGGATGAACTTATGAAATTGTTTGCTACTAAGAGTGCTCCTATTGATCCTAATGATATTCCTTTGTATACTTTGATTGAGAATAATAATGAATCTATGGATGTGAATTTTGTTGGTAGGAATAATTTTGGTAACAATGCTTATAGAGGAAACATTAATCCTGGACCGTTCCCTAGTAATTCCTCTAATAATTATGGTAATTCCTACAACAACTCTTATGGAAATTTTAATAAGATGCCTTCTGATTTTGAGAATAGCATTAAAGAATTTATGATCTCTCAAAAGAATTTTAATGCTTTGCTTGAAGAAAAATTGCTTAAAGTTGATGATTTGGCTAGGAACGTTGATAGACTTTTGCTTGATGTTGATTCTTTAAAACTTAGATCTACTCCTCCTAAGCATGATTTCAATGAGTCTCTCAAAGCCATGAGAATTTCCATTGATGAGTGCAAAGAAAGAACCGCTAGGTTGCGTGCTAAGAAAGATTGCTTTGTAAAAGCGTGTTCTTCTAGTTTCCATGAAAATAATGATGATGATCTAAAAGTTATTGATGTGTCCCCTATTAAATCCTTGTTTTGCAATATGAATCTTGATAATTATGGGATTGGAGATGAGTCAGCTTTAGTTAAAAGGCGTCCCAATGATTCGGAGTTTTTAGATCTTGATGCTAAATTTGGTAAAAGTGGGATTGGAGAGGTCAAGACTTTAAATAGCATCAAACCCACTATCTTGGATTTCAAGGAATTTAATTATGATAATTGTTCTTTAATATATTGTATTTCCTTGTTGCAATCCGTGTTGAATTCTCCTCATGCTTATAGTCAAAATAAAGCTTTTACCAAACATATCGTTGATGCCTTGATGCAATCTTATGAAGAAAACTTAATTTGGAAGTCTCTATACCTAGAAAACTTGGTGATGAGTGGGAACCTACTATAAATATTAAAATTAAAGATCATGAGTGCTATGCTTTATGTGATTTGGGTTCTAGTGTTTCCACAATTCCGAAAACTTTATGTGATGTGCTAGGTTTCCATGATTTTGATGATTGCTCTTTAAACTTGCACCTTGCGGATTCTACCATTAAGAAACCTATGGGAAGGATCAATGATATTATTATTGTATAAAATAGGAATTATGTGCCCGTAGATTTTATCGTTCTTGATATAGATTGCAATCTTTCATGTCCTATTATTCTTGGTAGACCTTTCCTTAGAACGATTGGTGCAATTATTGATATGCAGGAAGGGAATATTAGATTCCAATTTCCATTAAGGAAAGGCATGGAGCACTTTGCAAGAAAGAAAGTCAAATTACCTTACGAATCTATCAGCGAGCTACTTATGAATTGAGTGCCAAAGATGGCACTACTTAGATCTATCCTCGCTTTTAGGCCTAGCTAGGGGCGTTAAACGATAGCGCTAGTTGGGAGGCAACCCAATTTTATTTTTGTTTCTTGATTTTTTCTTCTGTTTAGTAATAAATTTTCCATCTAGCTTCTGTTTAGATGTGTTTTATGTTTTAATTAGTGTTTGTGCTAAGTAGAACCTATAGGATAACCTACAGCGATAGTTAATTTGATTCTGCTGAAAAACAGAAACTTTCGCGTGCACAAAAATAATTTTAGTAATTCACAGAAACGTGATTTTGCATTGATTCTTTTTCTGTAGATCAATAGACAAATTTACCAGGACTTGCTATTTTGGTAGGATTTTTAGAGTTCCATAAGTATTCTAGAATTACAGATTGCTACAGACTGTTCTGTTTTTGACAGATTCTGTTTTTCGTGTGTTGTTTGCTTATTTTGATGCATCTATGGCTAGTATCTGTGGGTATGAACCATAGAGAAGTTGTAATAAAGTAGGTTTAACAAAAATATAAATAAATAATGAGTTCATTACAGTACCTTATGTGGTGGTTTTCCTTTCTTGCACTAACGGAGCTTATGGGATTTCCTGTTGAGTTTTGTGTTGTGAAGTTTTCAAGTTTTGGGTAAAGATTTGATGGACTATGGAATAAGGAGTTGCAAGAGCCTAAGTTTGGGTATGCCCATGGCACCCAGAGATATTCAAGGATAACCAAAAGCCTAAGCTTTTGGATGCCCCGGAAGGCATCCCCTCTTTCGTCTTCGTCTATCGGTAACTTTACTTGGAGCTATATATTTTTATTCGCCACATGATATGTGTTTTGCTTGGAGCGTCATGTATTATATGAGTCTTTGATTTTTAGTTTACCACAATCATCCTTGCTGTACACACCTTTTGGGAGAAACCCACATGATTTAGAATTTATTAGAATACTCTATGTGCTTCACTTATATCTTTTGAGCTAGATAGTTTTGCTCTATGCGCTTCACTTATATTTTCTAGAGCACGTCCACGGCGGTGGCCTTATTTTGAAGAAATTGTTGATCTCTCATGCTTCACTTATATTATTTTGAGAGTGTTTTAGAACAGCATGGTATTTGCTATGGTTATAAATTTGGTCCTAGAATGATGAACATCCAAGTTGGGTATAATAAAAACTATCATAGAAAGTGCATAAAACACTATGATCAATTTGATGCTTGATAATTGTTTTGAGATATAAAGGTGGTAATGTTAGAGTGATGCTAGTTGGGTAATTATGAAATTGAGAAATACTTGTGTTGAAGTTGGCAAGTCCCGTAGCATGCAAGTATGGTAAAAGTTATGTGACAAATTTGTTGCATGGGATGCTCTTTTAATTGTCTTCCTTATGAGTGGAGGTCGGGATCGCGCGATGGTTAACTCCTACAAACCCTTCCCCTAGGAGCATGCATAGTAGTACTTTGCTTCGAGGGCAAGTAGACTTTTGCAATAAGTATATGAGTTCTTTATGACTAATGTGAGTCCATGGACATACGCACACTCATCCTTCCACTTTGCTAGCCTCTATTATGCCGCGCAACTTTCGCCAGTATCATGCACCCATTATTTACCTTCCTCAAAACAGCCACCGTACCTACCTATTATGACATTTCCATAGCCATTCTGAGATATATTGCCATGCAACTCTCCACCATTCCATTTATTATGACACGTTCCATCATTGTCATATTGCTCTTTGCATTATCATGTAGTTGACATCGTATTAGTGGCAAGGCCACCTTCATAATTTTTCATACATGTCACTCTTGATTCATTGCATATCCGGGTACACCACCGGAGGCATTCACATAGAGTCATATTTTGTTCTAAGTATTAAGTTGTAATTCTTGAGTTGTAAATCAATAAAAGTGTGATGATCTTCATTATTAGAGCATTGTCCCAAGTGAGGAAAGGATGATGAAGACTATGATTCCCCCACATGTAGGGATGAGACTTCGGACTTTACAAAAAATAAAAGAGGCCAAAGAAGCCCATATAAAAAAAGAGGCCAAAGAAGCCCACCAAATAAAAAAATGAGAGAAAAGAGAGAAGGGACAATGCTACTATCTCTTTTCCACACTTGTGCTTCAAAATAGCACCATGATCTTCATGATAGAGAGTCTCCTATGTTGTCACTTTCATATACTAGTGGGAATTTTTCATTATAGAACTTGGCTTGTATATTCCAATGATGGGCTTCCTCAAAATGCCCTAGGTCTTCGTGAGCAAGCAAATTGGATGCACACCCACTTAGTTTCTTTTGTTGAGCTTTCATATATTTATAGCTCTAGTGCATCCATTGCATGGCAATCCCTACTCACTCACATTGATATCTATTAATGGGCATCTCCATAGCCCGTTGATACGCCTAGTTGATGTGAGACGATCTTCTCCCTTTTTGTCCTCACAACGTATCTATAATTTTTTATTGTCCCATGCTATTATATTACTTGTTTTGAATGTTTATGGGCTTTACTCTACACTTTTATATCATTTTTGGGACTAACCTACTAACCGGAGGCCCAGCCTGAATTGCTATTTTTTTTGCCTATTTCAGTGTTTCAAAGGAAAGGAATATCAAACGGAATGAAACCTTTGGAGCGATCTTCTTGGAACAAATGAAATCTAGGGAACATGGAGTGGACGTCAAGCAACGAACGAGGCAGCCACGAGGGTGCCCGGCGCGCCCCCACCCTCGTGGGCCCCTCGTTGCTCCACTGACGTACTTCCTTCTCCTATATATATATCCATGTACCCCGAATACATCTAGGAGCACCATGAAAAACTATTTTCCACCGTCGTATCCTTCTGTATCCGCGAGATCCCATCTTGGAGCCTTCACCGGCGCTCCGCCGGAGGGGGAATCGACCATGGAGGGCCTCTACATCATGTCCAAGGCCTCTCTGATGAGTTGTGAGTAGTTTACCATAGACCTTCGGGTCCATAGTTATTAGCTAGATGGCTTCTTATCTCTCTTTGAATCTCAATACAAAGTTCTCCTCGATCTTCTTGGAGATACATCGATGTAACTCTTTTCGCGGTGTGTTTGTTGAGATCCGATGAACTGTGGGTTTATGATCAATTTTATCTATGAGAAATATTTGAATCTCCTTTGAATTATTTTATGTGTGATTAAGTTATGTTTGCAAGTCTCTTTGAATTATCAGTTTGGTTTGGCCTACTAGATTGATATTTCTTGCAATGGGAGAAGTGCTTAGCTTTGGGTTCAATCTTGCGGTATCCTTTCCCAGTGACAGCAGGGGCAGCAAGGCACATATTGTATTGTTGCCATCAAGGATAAAAATATGGGGTTTATATCATATTGCATGAGTTTATCCCTCTACATCATGTCATCATTCTTAATGCGTTACTCTTTTCTTTATGAACTTAATACTCTAGATGCTGGCAGGAGTCGGTCGATGTGTGGAGTAATAGTAGTAGATGCAGAATTGTTTTGGTCTACTTGTCACGGACATGATGTCTATATACATGATCATGCCTAGATAATCTCATAACTATGCACTTTTCTATCAATTGCTCAACAGTAATTTGTTCACCCACCGTAATACTTATGCTATCTTCGGAGAAGCCACTAGTGAAACCTATGGCCCCTGGGTCTCTCTTTTATCATATAAGTTTTCCATCTACTTTTATTTGCATCTTTTACTTTCCAATCTATATCATAAAAATACCGAAAATATTTATCTTATCATATTATCTCTATCAGATCTCAGTTTCGCAAGTGGTCGTGAAGGGATTGACAACCCCTTTATTGCGTTGGTTGCGAGGTTCTTGTTTGTTTGTGTAGGTGCGTGGGACTTTTGAGGAGCCTCCTACTGGATTGATACCTTGGTTCTCAAAAACTGAGGGAAATACTTACGCTACTTTGCTGCATCACCCTTTCCTTTTCAAGGAAAACCAACGCAAGCTCAAGACGTAGCAAGACAACACACAAGTCATCGAATACCCGTACAAACAAACACCAACTTGCACCCAACGTGATAAGGGGTTGTCAATCCCTTCACGGTTATTTGCAAAGTGAGATCTGATAGAGATGGATAAATGGTAAAGTAATATTTTTGGTATTTTTGGTTTATGGAACGGAAAGTAAAAGATTGAAAAGGAAGTAAATAGGAAACTAAAATTGTAGATCGGAAACTTATACGATGGAAAATAGACCCGAGGGCCGTAGGTTTCACTAGAGCTTCTCTCAAGATAGAAATTATTATGGTGGGTAAACAAATTACTGCCGAGTAATTGATAGAAAAGCGCAAAGTTATGATGATATCTAAGGCAATGATCATGAACATAGGCATCATGTCTGTATCAAGTAGACTGACTCCTGCCTGCATCTACTACTATTACTCCACACATCGACCGACTCCTGCCTGCATCTAGAGTATTAAGTTCATAAGAATAGAGTAATGCATTAAGTAAGACGACATGATGTAGTGGGATAAACTCAAGCAATATGATAAAAACCCCATCTTGTTATCCTCAACGGCAACAATACAATATGTGTCGGTTCCCCTTCTGCCACTGGGATCGAGCACCGCAAGATTTAACCCAAAGCTAAGCAGTTCTCCCATTGCAGGAAAAACCAATCTAGCTGGCCAAACCAAATCGATAGTTCGAAGAGACTTGCAAATATATCAAATCATGCATATAAGAATTCAAAGGAGATTTAAATAATTTCATAGATAAGATGATCATAAATCAAACAATTCATCGGATCTCGGCAAACACACCGCAAAAAGAGTATTACATCGAATAGATCTCCAAGAACATCGAGGAGAACATGGTATTGAGAATTAAAGAGAGATAAGAAGCCATTTAGCTACTAGCTATGGACCCGTAGGTCTGTGGTAAACTACTCATGTTTCATCGGAGAGGCAATGGTGTTGATGTAGAAGCCCTCCGTGATTGAATCCCCCTCTGGCAGGACGCCAGAAAAGGCCCCTAGATGGGTCTCACGGGTACAGATGGTTGTGGTAGTGGAAAAGTGTTTTCGTGGCCTTCCTGATCGGTTTTGGAATATTTGAGAATATATAGGTGGAAGAAATAGGTCGGTGGAGTCACAGGGGGCCCACAAGGGTGGGGGGTGTGCCCTACCCCTTGGGCCCTCGCTCTGCGCTTGTGGCCACCTCGTGGTTTCCCTGACGTGTACTCCAAGTCCTCTGGATGTCTTCTGGTCCAAGAAAAACCATCGCAAAAGTTTCATTCCGTTTGGACTCCGTTTGATATTCCTTTTCTATGGAACTCTAGAACAAGGAAAAAACAGAAACTAGCGTTGGGCTCTAGGTTAATAGGTTAGTCCCAAAAATAATAAAAAATAGCATATTAATGCATATAAAACATCCAAAACAGATAATATAATAGCATGCAACAATAAAAAATTATAGATATGTTGGAGACGTATATCAAGCATCCCCAAGCTTAATTCCTACTCGTCCTCAAGTAGGTAAATGATAAAAATAGATTTTTTGATGTGGAATGCTACCTAATATATTTATCCATGTAATTTTCTCTATCGTGGCATTGATGTTCAGATCCGTATGATTCAAAGCAAAAGTTTAATATAGACATAAAATCAACAATACTTCAATCATACTAACAAAATAATTATGTCTTCTCAAAATAACATTGCCAAGGAAAGCTTATCCCTACAAAATCATATAGTCTGGCTATGGTCCGTCTTCATCACACAAAAATTCAAATCATGCACAACCCCGATGACAAGCCAATCAATTGTTTCATACTTTTAATGTTCTCAAACCTGTTCAACTTTCACGCAATACATGAGCGTGAGCCATGCACGTAACACTATAGGTGGAATAGAAGGTGGTTGTGGAGAAGACAAAAAAGGGAGATAGTCTCACATCAACTAGGTATATTAACGGGCTATGGAGATTCCCATCAATAGATATCAATGTGAGTGAGTAGGGATTGCCATGCAACAGATGCACTAGAGCTATAAGTTTATGAAAGCTCAAAAAGAAAAGTAAGTGGGTGTGCATCCAACTTGCTTGCTCATGAAGACCTAGGGCATTTTGAGGAAGCCCATCGTTGGAATATACAAGCCAAGTTCTATAATGAAAAATTCCCACTAGTATATGAAAGTGATAACATAGGAGACTCTCTATCTTGAAGATCAAGGTGCTACTTTGAAGCACAAGTATGGAAAAGGATAGTAACATTGCCCCTTCTCTCTTCTTCTCTCATTTTTTTCTTTTTTTCGTTTTTTTCTTCTTCTATTTTTTCTTTCTTTCTCCTCTTTTTTCTTTTTTCTTTTTTTCTTTCTTCTTTTATTTCCTCACATGGGACAATGCTCTAAAAAGGAAGATCATCATACTTCTATTATTTACAACTCAAAAATAACAACTCGATATGACTCTATATGAATGCCTCCGGCGGTGTACCAGGATGTGGAATGAATCAAGAGCGACATTTATAACAATTTATGAAAGATGGCTTTGCCACAAATACGATGTCAACTACATGACCATGCAAAGCAATATGACAATAATGATGCATGTCATAATAAACGGAACGGTGGTAAGTTGCATGGCAATATATCTCGGAATGGCTATGGAAATGCCATAATAGGTAGGTATCATGGCTGTTTTGAGGAAGGTATATGGTGGGTTTATGGTACCGGCGAAAGTTGCGCGGTACAAGAGAGGCTAGCAATGGCGGAAGGGTGAGAGTGCGTATAATCCATGGACTCAACATTAGTCATAAAGAACTCACATACTTATTGCAAAAATCTATTAGTCATCAAAACAAAGTACTACACGCATGCTCCTAAGAGGATAGATTGGTAGGAAAAGACCATCGCTCATCCCCGACCGCAGCTCATAAGGAAGACAATCAAAAAAATATCTCATGCTCCAACTTTGTTACATAACGGTTCACCATACGTGCATGCTACGGGACTCACAAACCTTAACACAAGTATTCTTCAAATTCACAACTACTTACTAGCATGACTCTAATATCACCATCTTCATATCTCAAAACAATCATAAGGAATCAAACTTCTCATAGTATTCAATGCACTTTATATGAAAGTTTTTATTATATCCCTCTTGGATGCCTATCATATTAGGACTAATTTTATAACCAAAGCAAATTATCATGCTGTTTAGAGACTCTCAAAATAATATAAGTGAAGTACGAGAGTTCATCAATTTCTATAAAATAAAACCACTGCCGTGCTCTAAAAAGATATAAGTGAAGCACTAGAGCAAAATTGCCTAGCTTAAAAGATATAAGTGAAGCACATAGACTATTCTAATAAATCACGATTCATGCGTGTCTCTCTCAAAAGGTGTGTAAAGCAAGGACGATTGTGACAAACTAAAAATCAAAGACTCGAATCATACAAGACGCTCGAAGCAAAACACATATCATGTGGTGAATAAAAATATAGCCTCAAGTAAAGTTACCGATAGACGAAGACGAAAGAGGGGATCCCTTCCGGGGCATCCCCGAGCTTAGGCTCTTGGTTATCCTTGAATATTACCTTGGGGTGCCTTCTGCATCCCCAAGCTTAGGCTCTTGCCACTCTTCATTCCGTAGTCCATCAAATCCTTACCCAAAACTTGAAAACTTCACAACACAAAACTCAATAGAAAATCTCGTAAGCTCCATTAGTATAAGAAATTAAATCACCACTTTTGGTACTGTTGTGAACTCATTATTTATTTATATTTGTGTAATATCTACTGTATTCTAACTTTTCCATGGTTCATACCCCCCGATACGAGCCATAGATTCATCAAAATAAGCAAACAACACATAGAAAACAGAATCTGTCAAAAACAGAACAGTCTGTAGCAATCTGGATATTTTGAATACTTCTCTAACTCCAAAAATTCTGAAAATTAGGACGACCTAAGAAATTTGTTTATTAATCTTATGCAAAAATAATCAACTAAAAATCACTCTTCTGTTAAAAATGAGAATTATTTTCCTGAGCGCAAAAGTTTCTGTTTTTTAGGTAGATCAATTCAACTATCACCGTATGCTATCCCAGAGGTCTTACTTGGCACAAACACTAATTAAAACACACAGCCACATCTAACCAATGGCTAGATGAAATATTTATTGCAAAATAGAACCTAAAAATCAAAAACAAAAATAAAACTGGGTTGCCTCCCAACAAGCGCTACTGTTTAATGCCCTTAGCTAGGCATGAAGCACGAATAGATCTAAGTATTTTCATCTTTGGCATGCAATCCATAAGTTCTAAGGAAAGGTCTACCAAGAATAATAGGACATGTAGGATTGCAATCTATATCAAGAACAATGAAATCTATGGGCACATAATTCCTATTTGCGACAATAAGAACATCATTAATCCTTCCCGTAGGTTTCTTAATAGTGGAATCCGCAAGATGCAAATTTAAAGAACAATCATCAAATTCACGGAAACCTAACACATCACATAAAGTTTTTGGAATCGTGGAAACACTAGCACCCAAATCACACAAAGCATGGCACTCACACTGGTACAACGAGGTGCTATACAAACGGTTTTTATCCCCTTTCCGCGACGGTGTTTGGAACCGTCACCTAGTGAGTGACTGCGATAGGGGGGTCCTTCCCACACGACCGAGAAACCGTCGGGGATATGCCCTCCTGGCACACACACTCGGCAAAATGAGGTCGTGTGCGACCGGTGAGCAACCAAATACGGTTATACGTATAATAGTGCTAAAAAATAAATTTATACAGGCAAAATCGCTTCGGGTCATAAGTACATCCCACACAGCAAGTCCCTACTAAATGTTTCCATTCGTATATACATATCACACAGTCGCTCCAAGGAAAACGTTTGCACAAGGTGGCCTAACGCAAATAGTTTTCAAGAGAATGTCGTGTGTGATTGTTCATTGATCCAACATGGTTTATTCCTAAAAACTGTGTGTGTTGCCTGAGGTCATCGCCCACAGTGTTTTCTCAATAACCGTTGCAATAGGAAAACCCAATTAGCGGGCTAATTGCCCTATTATTAATAATCCATTTATTAATCTAATTGACATTCATATTAAGCACATAATATATTTCATTTCCATATTAAGGAAGCATGATTTCATAATTTAAATACATCCGAGTACAAGATGATATAGCTTCAACCTCAGCTACTCCATTACACAACTGCACCAGCACCAAGTTTCACATGCAACATCTAGAACCTTTCAAAATTAGCATCATAGATGGTACATGGATAGACGCATCTCATCTAAAAAACTGCTGAAGCGGAAGGCGAATATTGAGCCTTCATTCATGTTGAAGGTCTTTGCAACTTTAGGCCAGTGCCTGTGGATGATTGACCGTCCATCCTTCGCCCTCTTCAGGAACACTTCAATATTGAACTGTGGGTGTTGTATGAAAACTTTCCTTGCCTCCTGACCGTAGAGGTGGTTTGAGAGGTAATCATCAGTGGACTACTCCCTCTGTTCCGAATTACTTGTCGTAGAAATGGATGTATCTAGAACTAAAAAATGTCTAGATACATCCATTTCTACGACAAGTAATTCCGAACAGAGGGAGTACTTTGGAAAGGCCTGAAAACAAGGATGTGCATAAAAATCTTCTCTATATTGGAAATGGGGCAAAGGAATAAAAAAAGGCAAGGTATTATAGTTAGTACCATCTTGTAGTGACTGATGTCTTCTTCATTGTGTAGACAAAGATTTTGTTATTTTTTGCCGCTAATTTCTTTAGCCTAACAATCTTTCTAAGTTTCTTGACTTGATTGATATTCATGGATAACTCATTTCCCCATATGCAAAAAGGGTCGAACAATGGGTCAAAACCTCTGGCAGCAGGACCTACATGTGCAAGACCAAATTGCTAAAAACCTAAATATTAGAATGGTTGCAATTGCACAATAATGTGCTATTAGACAACGGACCATGCACATGCTAACCTCGATTGTAAACCTCAGTGCTTCCCATTTTTTCCCGCAACACATATAAGGTAGTTAGTCATTAGGTTAAGTAAGGGTTCGCATGCTATCAGTAAAATATGTTGATGAAAAATAAGCACATTGCAGATTCATCAGATTAATTCAAGCCACATGGAAAACCCATTTATCCAAACCAAGCATGATTAAGAACTAGGAAATATAGCACTTGTATATGTTTCTCATGTATTAAGTGCAGCCAAATTTGATTTATTCCTCACATGCACAATAATACAAAATTCTTCCCATTACAATAGGACATCGCATTGCAGAATTGAACCAAGCAGTTAACTAAACACCACAACAAATGAACCAAACGTTAACTGAGCACCACATTGCACAATATAACATAATCCTAATAGAGGATCAGACAGTTAACCAAACCAAGCATGCTTAACAACTTGGAAATGTAGCAATTGTATTTGTTTCTCATGTATTTAGTACAACCAAATTCTATTTATTTCTCACATGGTATACAATAAAAAAATGTACCCACAACAATTGAACATCGCATTGCAGAATTGAACCAAGCAGTTAACTAAACACCACAACAAATGAACCAAACATTAACTGAGCACCACATTACACAATATAACATACTCCTAATAGAAGATCAAAGAGTTAAACAAACCAAGCATGCTTAACAACTTGGAAATATAGCAATTGTATTTGTTTCTCATGTATTTAGTACATCCAAATTCAATTTATTTCTCACATGGTATACAATAACAGAATGCACCCACAACAATTGAACATCGCATTGCAGAATTGAACCAAACAGTTAACTAATCACCATAATAAATGAACCAAATGGGAACTGAGCACCACATTGCACAATATAACATACTCCTAATAGAAGATCATACAATTAACCAAACCAAGCATGCTTGACAACTTGGAAAATTGCACCCTGAAGAATTGAACATCACATTTGCAGAATTGAAACAAACAGTTAACTGAACACCACATTGCACGTCATATAGAACATATGCACTAGAGTAGAAAATTGCATGGTAAAGGTAGATAGCACAATTCACTAGAATTTGTCAAGGAAAGGCAGTAGCTAGCAAACTGAACATGGGTCCTTATAGTGAGCTAATAGGACAAGCTACTCCTCATTGTCAGAGATATCGATGATGATTGGCTCCTTGGACATGGAAGAGGGCGACGCCTCCGCGTCATGGGTGCCGTCGTTGTAGTGGTGAGTTGCCTGAGCCGCTCCAGGCACCAACTTGCTGGCTATCGAGATGAGGTAAGCACGTGCACCCTGAGAAAACACCTCGTAGTCTTCGTCGAAGGCACCGAGGGTGGCCTCGAGAAAACGCCACGAACTGTCGTTTAAAGCAGCCAACTGCATCGCAATGTCGGCGCGTGAGGCGTTGACGGTGGCCTTGATGACGAGGTGCTCCTCCAAGATATGGGGGTCGGCACTAATGGCAGCCATCGCGACCCGATCTGCGCGTGCGTCCACGATTTGCTTCTTTGCTGCCAAATGCTCCTTGAGATCCTGGCTATACTGCGTGCACCATGGCTTAGGGCGGCGCTTATTTGGTGGAGGGGTCGGTGATTTGGGTGGAAGATGTCGCGCCGGCGGTCAGGGCATGTGCGATGTGGAAGGAGGAGGAGGATGGGGGCCGGGTGTGGATTACCTCCCTGGATAGGCGAGGCCGAGCATCATGAAGGAGGGTCGACGATGTGGAGGCGGCGCTGTAAGCAAGGAGTGAAGGTTTCAACTTGGAAAGAAAGGCGGAAACAGGGTAAATGTGCCTTTTGGTAAGGGGGATAGGGCGGGGAGGTAGATATTTCCGCAGAAGCCGAAAATTTGGAATCGCTTCAGCGAAAAACTGGCGCGAAAGTGTCATCGGACACAGTCCTTATTCAGAGCGGGCTGTGGACTGTAGCCGTCCCACTTTCTCGCATAAGTCTTATGCGTACTATACTCCGATGGTGCTCCAAGATATTTTGTGCTGCATCTCACACAGTTGGCTATAATAAACTATGTGGGATCTACTTGATTTTTCATCTTGATTTGAATTACATAATGGGATCACAGCGGCAATGGATGGTGTTTGAATTGCTAGACCTTTTATCTGCAGTGAACATGCAACTATATGTGTGTCGTAAAAAAATTGGAATTATTCAGGGTTCGTTCGGAAATTTTATACATTAAATTGGTTTTCTAGCCATTTCAGGTGCACAATTCAAAATTAAAGCACATGCACATGCTCCGGTGCACCAACATGGGTTGTAAAATCATATATGTGTCCATGCTTATGTCCCATGCAAGAAATGGGGATGAATTTCGAACACCACGACACCATGGCTCTACGGCAAATGTTAGGTACTTGCTTTTGTAATTCTAGTAAATCCAAAACCCATCTGAAATTCATGAACCTTGGCATGCTATCATGAAATTGCATCAACATGCTCGGGTAAAAAATATTGTCCCATTTGGGGCAGGTTGTGGTATAAACTTCTCACAAACCAGAGCTTCCCACAAGAAAGCCTCATGGTTCCATTAGGGAAACTGTCACCTTTGTGGACAAAATGATATTTGTCGCCTCTTCTTCCTTTCAATTTTTTTCCTGGTGTCAACATAGAACAACAGGAGCGTCGTGTTAAATATTGGATTTTTCCGTGGATCATTTGGACATTTTTATACGTTAATTGAGTTTTGTAGGCATTTATGTGCACAATTCAAAATTTAACTACATGCACATGCTCCAGTCCATTAAAAAACGGGTTGCAAAATCAAATGTTTGTCTTTGGTTGCAAGATTAGGTCACATGCAAGAAATGAGAACGAATGTCAAACACCTTGACACTGTCGCTCGGCCGCTAACACTGAGATACATGGTTTTAAAATTCTAGTAAATCGAAAACTCATGTGAAATTCATGAAACTTGACATGATATCATGGAATGGCAGCGATATGCCGTGGTAAAAATATTGTCCCATTTGGGGCAGGTGTGGGTATAAGCTTCCCGCAAACCAGAGCTTCTCTCACAACAAGCGTGATGGTTTCGGTAGGGTACGTGCCACCTTGGGGGACGAAACGATATCTGTTGCCTCTTCTTACTTTCAAAATGTTTCTCGTGTCAACATAGAACAACACGAGTGTTGTGTCATTTTTTGGGATTTTTTGGGGTTCACTTGGACATTTTTATACATTAACTGAGTTTTCTATGCATTCATGTGCATAATTCAAATTTGAACTACAAGCACAAGCTCTAATGCATATAAATTATTTGAAAAATTCAAATATGTGTCCTTGGTTGCATGCTTAGTTCCCATGCAAGAAATGGGAATTCTAGTAAATCCAAAGCTCGTCTGAAATTCATGGAACTTGGCATGCTATCATGGAGCGGCATCAACATGTCGTGGTAATTTTTTTTGTCCCATTTGGGGCAGGTTTGGGGATATGCTTCTCACAACAACCCAGATGGTTTCGATAGGGAATGTCCCACCTTTGGGGACGAAACGATATCCATTGCCTCTTATTGCTTTCAAAAAAATTCTCGTGTCAACATAGAACAATAGAGTGGTGTGCCAATTTTTGGGATTTTTCGGGGTTGGTTTGGACATTTTTATGCATTAATTGAGTTTTCAATGCATTTGTGTGCATAATTCAAATTTGAACTACATGCACATGCTCTAATGCATATAAATTGGTTGAAAATTCAAATATGTGTCCTTGGTTGCATAGCTTAGGTCCCATGCAAGAAATGAGAATGAATGTCAAACACCCTGCCACCGTCACTTGGCCGCAAACATTGAGATACCTGGTTTTTAAATTCTATAAATCCAAAACTCGTCTAAAATTCATGAAACTTGGTATGCTATCATGGAGCGGCATCAACATGCCATGGTAAATTATTTGTCCCATTTGGGGCAGGTTTGGGTATAAGTTTCTCACAAACCAGAGCTTCTCACAACAAGCCTGATGGTTTTGATAGGGAACATCCCACCTTTGGGAACGAAACAATTTCTGTTGCCTGTTATTGCTTTCAAAAAAATTCTAGTGTCAACATAGAACAACAGGAGTGTTGTGTTCAATTATGGAATTTTTCGGGGTTCGTTTGGACATTTTTATACATTAACTAGGTTTTCTAGGCATTTTATGTGCATAATTCAAATTTGAACTACATGCACATGCTCCAATACGTGCATATAAATTGTTTGGAAAATCAAATCTGTATCCTTGGGTGCATGCTTAGGTCACATGCAAGAAATGGCAATGAATTTCAAACACCAGGGCGCCGTTGATTGCCGGCAAACTTGAGACACTTTGTTTTTAAATTCTAGTAAATCCAAAACTCGTCTGAAATTCATGAAACTTGGCATGCTATCATGGAATGACACCCGACATGTTGTGGTATTTTTTGTCTCCATTTTGAGAGAAGGCACATTCGAATAATAGCCAACAAAGGCATTTTGAAAAAATAGCTGCCACTTTAATATATCAAACATTTGTATAATTCAAATCGTGTGTGTTCTGTTAACCATTTACGTGACTCCACGTGTCTTCATTTTAATGGCTATAGGAGGTGCCGTGCTGACAGCTGCTTGACTGAACCGGAGGCGTGCGAGTGCAGTCCGGTGCGCAGGCTCACCGAGAGGCTCATCGGGAAGCATGCAAGTTGTTCAATGCAGGATTTGTGCATCTCTTCAACGCAAACGGTTCAGATTGAATACAGTATGAGATTTTAACCGTGCCATGCTTCAGTTAAGCTGTAAAGCGGCAGAAAATAAACCAAAAAATATACGTGCTGCCACATGCCTCATGTGCTGTGCGAGCAGGCGTGAATTGAGGGGACGCATGCGAGCAGTCTGCCACGTAGGCATACTGGGAGGCGTGCATGCATGTGTGCATATTGACGGGGAGGCGTGCGAGTAGCTGTGTGAAATGATGGTAGGAATGGTAGAAGTCCGCCGCGCAAGCTCATCGGGAGGCGAGACAGCTTTTGATCGCAACCTACCTCGCTCCCACTGGTCCGTATTAATTGCACGCCCGAGCCTCCGGTCATAATAGGCGGCCGCACCCCCAGTCCACAGTGGTCACCAACTTCTGGACTCTGGAGTGATGACGATGCCACCCAAGCGCATCATCGGAGGGAGTGGCGACGCCGGGGCTGGAGAAGCACCTGCGCAACGCGTGATGCTAGGCACAGAGGTTTCTGTTGCTGCCGACAAGATCTCGCGTGGGCAGTAGCACGACCTTGACTTTGTTGGCACCATCGTGCCCCCCTAGCCGGAGCCGGAGGTCAACAGCAACTCCGGCAACGACTGCGACTTCGATGAAAAACCGGTTAGTCATCATATACCCATTTGTGCGGCAAACATATCATGTGTTTTCTGGAATACAAATCCTATGGTTATGTTCTCTCAGTCCATGAAATCAGAGTAGTTAAGATCCGTTAGATGCACGTAGTGTATTGATTGTTTTAATGTTATCCGTATAGAGTTAGTGATTAATTGTTTGCTCTATACAAATGATTTTTGCTAATAATATGACTAGGGTTAGCTTGCATGCAAATAATTCATGGCCAGATCTTGAGAATTGATTATGAATGTCCTACATATATGTTTGTGCCTTTTTTCTTCCTGATCTTGAGAATTGATTTCGAATGTCCTACATGTTATGCCATTTTTTCTTTCAGATTGGTATGTACACAGATGAGGCTCCAGCCAGCGCTACCACCGGATGTAGATCTTGGACCCGGCTGTGCGGCCAGAAGCGCCTACTTGACCTAAGGAACCAGGAGAATCTCCGGCGGACCGCATCAGCGATCTCCCGAGCGGCATCCTTGGGGAGATCGTATCCCTTCTCCCCACCAAGGATGGCTGCCGCACACAAGTCCTCGCATCTCGGTGGCACACTTGTGGCGCACCGGCGCCTATTAATCTCAACTGTTGTCAGCTATCTCTCGATGATGATTCTGAACTCCCCAAAGCCATCATCTCCTCCCACCAGGGCTCCATTCAACGCATCTGCATCCCGGCATGCTACTTGCTGGACATACCCTACATGGTGGTCCCTTGGCTGACATCCCGTCAATTCCATAAACTCCAACAGCTTGAGTTCTACCATGACTATGTATGTAACATACCACGAACCGATGTATCTGTGCCCTTACCATCGATGTCCATCACGTGGTTTTCCTCCTCTCTCCACACCGCCACCTTTGCCCGGTGCCATCTAGCAGACAATCTGGTACAAATGCTTCGACTCCCACTGCTAAAAAAACTTGCGCTTGTGGTGGTTGATCTGTCGGAGGCCGCACTGCACAGCATCATCCACTCCAGCTGCCCTGCCCTGGAGCGTTTTCTGCTTGTCTTTGCAATGTAAATTCATATCCGTTGTCTCAAAATAAAGTCTCCCCACCTTGTAAGCATGGGAATTTGTTTTTTTGGACATGATCTCATCATTGAAGATGCCCCTTCACTTCAAAGGTTGCTCCTTGATTCTGGTATAGTACCTTCGCAAATAACTGTAGCCTCTGCGCCTAAACTCGAGACCTTGGGTGCAATTTGTGATCCTTTTAGATGGTTCAAGATGGTGTTTGGCTCCACACCTATTGAGGTATTGTATATTATTCATGTAAACTTTTGTAATCTGCCTTTTTCATTTGTGCGCATAAGTTAAGTATCATCTTGGAGTACAGTTTTGGTACTAATATTATGTTCTATTCTCAATGAAGAGCATGTCCACCCTATCAGTGGTGGTGGATTCTGTCAAGACCTTACATATCAGTATGTGGTGTTTTGATCTGAACACGATTATTGGCTTGCTGCAATGCTTTCCATGTCTGGAGATTTGTATATAAAGGTGAGGATTTCACGCACATTGAAAGCCCATATATAATGTCTATAATTAATCGTTCAGCTATCAATCTTTCAACATAATCTTTTTTAGACATTAACTGTTTTCAATCTTCATCTCTATTTAGGCACTAACACATGGAGAAAAAGGTATAACCAATCGATGGTACAAGAAGCTCCGGGATTTTCTCAGATCTCATGACATTCGTTTGAAGATAGTAACACTGGAAGGATATGCATCCAAGAATGCAAATACTAGCTTTGTCACAATCTTCATGTTGAATGCAAGGGCACTATTGTCTGTGAGGATTAAGTTTTTCGACAAGAAATTTCTTACGGCTGCAAGTGTTGAACACCATAAAAAGAAGTTTCAGGTGGACCTAAGGGCTTCTCATCGTGCTCGGCTTGTATTTACAATAGCTTGTCATCATGTACCCGTAGAATTTCTGGCCGGGGATCTTGATTTTATGGATCAGACCAATCCATTTGATTGTGACTACCGAAAACTTTGGTTGAGTTAGATGTCGTTGTCCTGTTCAATCTGGATTTTGTCATGAGCAATTAATCCTCGTGCTTTTGTATTGTTTGTAGGCTAGAGTTAGATACCATTTCCCTTTTCAACTCAGTTTTGACCCATATTTTCTTTCATACTAGGCCAATGGCTTGCCATTTATTTAATCAAGACATAAATACTATAAGCATTCACAACATGGGGAAAGAACATCACTCCCACGGGATCCTTGAGATCTTTGTTCATTACAGAACCCACAAGTTCTTAGCGCCCACCAGCACCCACAAACTTATTTTCAGCTAGCACACCAAATGGGTTGTAATTCTTAATAAGAAAAGTTGCATGGTAGTGATAGATTTGGATTTGTCATTTGGGACCCACGAGGAAAAAGCCTATCTAGGGCGGTGCCGACTCGAAAGTAAACATTGAGAAACCTGGTTTTAAAATTACTGTAAATCTTAAAATCGCCTCAAAATCATGAAACTTGGCATGGTGTTATGACATAGCACCCACTGGTACGCGTCGGTCCTAAACAAATGGTTTTTAACCCCCTTCCACGACGGCATTTGGAACTGTCGCCAAGTGAGTGTGGGCGATAGGGGGGGTCCTTCTCACATGACCCAGAAACCGTCGGGGATATGCCCTCCTGGCACACACGCTCGGCAAAATGAGGTCGTGTGCGACCGGCGAATGCTCAAATACGAAATTACATACAGTAGAGCTTAAAAAAATACAATTATACAGCAAAATTGTTTCTGGTCGCAAGTACATCCCACACAGTCAGTCCCCACTAAACGTCCCCGTTCGTATGTATATCCCACACAGTCGCTCCAAGGAAAATGTTTCCATGCACAGGTACATCACACACAATTTTTCCCGTTAAATCATTTGTGATAGCGTTGCCATTGCACACGATATTAATAATTTTATTGTTTGCGTAATTGAATTCATCACACGTTGCGTAGAAGAAACTGTGTGGCAACGGCTGTCCATCACACACCGTTTTTACGTGGTAAACGTTTGCACAAGGTGGCCTAACACAAACAGTTTTCAAGAGAAAGTCGTGTGTGCAGTGGAGATTGATCGAACACGTGGTGGATCCTAGAAACGTTTCTGATCTCCACGTATATCGCGGACATTTCGCTTTCACAAACCGTGTGCCGTGTAATCCCTAATTAATTCCTAATTTAAAAATCACATGTTTTGAGTTTGAAAGTAGGCAATCACTTATTTCATATCCAACCATGTTTATTACAAATATATGTTCAACCACGAATGCATAATTCGATGCACATGTACATATACTGAAGAACTATAGAAGCACCAAGTAAAGAATGATGAACCACAGTTGTACTACAGACTGTAAAGACAAAGGAAAAAGACATTCTGGTTGCTGGAGAAGGTGAAGCGGAATGCCCAGATTGTGCATTCGTCCATGCGTAATGCACGCACGACTCTAGGCCAACACCTTGTGATGGCTGCCCATCCATCCTTCACTCTTTTTCATTAGGACTTCTCGATGCTCATTGCAGTCTAGATGAAATACTTTAACCTTCATTGCGTGTCCACCAATCATGTACTTTGCGAGGTAATCTTGAGTGGACTGCTTCAGGAACCACTAGGAACAAAAAAGATTCAGACATTGTTGTCTAACAACTCATTATGGGCAGTAAAAAGAGAAAGATGCAGAGTTTGTAGTTACCATCCTACAGCTCAATGTTGTGTTGGATAGATCATAAACAAATAATTTGCTTGCCACCATTCGTATATTTTTGCTAATAATCCTTATCAGTTTCCTCACTTGATGCTTGTTCATCAATATCTCATTGCCCCATACGCAAAAAGGGTCGATGCATGGATCGTTGCCAAGGGCATATGTACCTACAAGCAACAAGTAAATATTAGAAGCTAACTAGTGTCCAGGCTTGGATCTATATGCACTACATCATGGAACGACGGGGGGAGTACAAGCCGAGGGATGAAGCTAACTCGGCGGAAAATGGTGGCCGCCCCAGTTGTTCTCCTGCATAAGCGGTGGAAAGGCATGATAAGTACAGCAACCTTAACATCAAACAAATATAGCAAAGGTAAACAACATCATCTCCAAATGATAGCTTGAATGTGTTGGTTTAAGCATGCTGCTAAACCAGGTATAAAATGGAAGGCAATGTTACCGACAGCAGGCTTAACGACCATCAAATATTGCAATTCAAACTGGTATTGTTGAAAATGAATAGAACGTAGGTAATGCTTAAACATCAAACAGGATAAATGTGTAAAACTGAAATAAAGGGCATGTGTTAACTACATCAGGAATAACTGGAACCAAATATAGTCGTTCAAACTAGTATTGATGTAGTCGAGCGACACAGTTCCGACTTGCACATAATGAACAACACATTGTGAATGACTGAAATATACAAGGCATAAATGACCAGTGTAACAACCAAATATAGCCATTGAAAACTGGACAGAGTCTCACTGCAACCAACCTAACTAGCAAATACAGATAAACAGGGCATATGCTTGAAAACTGGACGAATGCTCACTGCAACCAACCTAACAAGCAGATAAAGATAAACAAGGCATCGGCTTGATAACTGGAGAAATGCTAAAAAAGCAACCTAACAACCAAATACAGATAAACAAGGCATCTTCTTGATAACTGGACAAATGCTAAAAAGCAACCTAACAACCAAATACAGATAAACAAGGCATCTGCTTGATAATTGGACAAATGATCACTGCAACCAAATTAAGAACCAAATACAGATAAACAAGACATCTGCTCGATAACTGGAAAAATGCTCACTCCAACCAACCTAACAACCAAATATAGATAAACAAGGCATCTATTCACTATAAACAACCAAATATAGCCATTCGTGAAACTGAAGTGGACAATTCATACTAAAACATCACATAGACCTATTGAATAATACATTTTTGCATAACTGAAATAATTAAACACGGCACAGTTAAAGCCCCACACGGCAAATGCTACTACAACAAAGGGTACGGGTTGGCAAGCTAGAAAAGGTAAGATTTGCTAATAGAATGTTGCCTCACATTTCATGGACGGGGTCCTTCTAGTTGGAAGAGAACAGACCCATGGTGCGCTCTCTGATGTCACAGATGAGATGTTTTACCTTGGAAGAACCTTCCTGGGTGCCCTCCTCGTGGTCGTGGTCGCGGTCGATGAGATCTGACTTGGCAATTGAGGATCCCAAGCCGTCGCCATAGAATGTGTCCTTCAACAGTGACAAAATGGGATCGATGGCGTATAAAGCTCGCAAATCCTTGACCGCTTGGCAGAGGAGATCAGCGACAGGGCTGTCGAAGAGATCAACGATCGTTGAACCAGAGGGGGTGTGGATGGACCACTCAACCTGTGACATGGCCCGCGTGAAGCCGTCGGTGTTGACGAGCTTGATGTCGTAGCCAGCTTTCCCGAGATACAGTAATACGCTAGCCCGCTGACATGAAGCCTTTGGCATGGCAACATAGTCAAAGTCTTCGCCGGCTTCCATGGTGACGTGTTGCTCCGGGATCGACAGGTCGGGGCGAACGGCGACCACCTCGCCAACGTCCGCCAGAGAGGCCATGATAAACCTGTTCTTGGCCAAACACTCGCTGGGCTCCCCGGGATATGTGGTCGAGCTTAGGCTGCAACATTCTGGAGTAGGGGATGTGGATCTGGCGGGGAGGGACACCACAGGCCTCATCTAAAAACTCAGGGGAGTGGGGCGGCGGTATGGGAATCACTGGGTAACTTGAACTATGTTATCTAAGCTAGGAGGAACGGGCAGACCGACAGGGGTTGGCGGTGGCCGCGAGGTAGGGTTCGAGTGGGGAGGGGGCCGGTGGGGGACTGTGGAGGGAGGGGGTGTTTGAGGATACGCTGCGGCTACTGAAAATTTTAGTAATGGTGGGTGGAGATGGTGGTGGACGAGGGAGGGCGACGGTTCAAATGCCTCGACTACCGCAATTTTACTATAAGGTCAATGCTGGAAGTGTGTGGGCGACGATTGAAGTACGACGGCTACTAAAATTTGGGTAAAGGAATTGATGCGGGGCAGGAGTGCCCAAGATCGCGCACGGTCCAATAACAATATGCGTGTATGATAATAACGAAAAGTGGCGCAGATCCACCGATTTTTGCAACGCTCAAGGCGGGTAGTTTGTTTTTTATATTTCTAGCTAGCTGGTCTATCGCACACGGTTCATCCTAATTTCCAAATAAATTTACTTGCCTTTAGCTTGCACAGGTGGTGGTTTTACAGCGCACTTGCATCGCACACGGTTAAGGCAGTACCTCCACCTTAATTTCCTCGCGCTTGCACGGTCGTGGTGATTTCAGCGCACTTGCATCGCACACGGTTGAGCCAGTACCTCCACCTTAGTTTGCTCGCGCTTGCGCAGGCGTGGTTATTCACATCGCACTTGTATTGCACACGGTTAAGATATTATACCCCGTGTTCGTTGAGCGTCATTGGAGTATTTGCAGCAAAAAATAACGTTAGAGAGGGTCAAAAGACAGCCACACCAGCATGTGGCCCAAATATATATGAGTGGAAAGGGTGTTTGTGATGTTCAAAATTCCAATGCACAACTTTGACCGTGCGGGCCCATGGTTGGGCCCGTCGTTGAATATCGACGAGAGGGGCCAGAAGTCAAGAACGACCTGGAAGTGCCCAAATATACGTACGAATATTGGGGATGTTTCAAACTTTAAATACACAATGCATAACTTTGGTGGCACCTGCCTCACAAACCCCAAAGCACCCTAACAACCACCTAGATAGGATATATATAATGACATAATGTCGTACCTAGCTAGGATGCTTGGCCCACCACCTCCCACTTTGTGTCAGCGGGGCGGATGCACGTAATGATCGATACTTTGGTCATACATGCATGTCGCCATGACCTACCATAAGACGGACCAATGAATCTATCATTTGGTCAAATGACAGTTGTTGTTGTCGATAAACTGCTTGGGCCAATAGATTGAACCATCATAAAAATCACACGAGAGGGACCACAAAACCAGCACCTGTTGCATTGTAACATCCCAAATTTTCAATTTGGAATGTTATATATTAGATCATCATTGCATATCATATTTTATTGCACTTTTGGTTTGATCCAAGAAATTCTACGCAATTCAAGGACCCACGGAGAGAGTTAGGGATTTCGATATTTTTCAAATTTGAGTTTTCTCGAATTTTGAAAAAAGGATCAATTGGTTTTAATATTTTTTCTTTCCTAATATTTCTAAAATAAAAATATATGAGAGGAGATAAAATGACTTCTCCAAAACAAATGAAATATTAGAGGAAAAATATTAAAATCAATTTTAGTATTTTATTTGGGTTTTATTGCAATTTTATTTGAATTAGAAAAATTACACGTTTTCAAAATTGCATTTTAGGGCCAAGAAAATGTTCATCTCGTTCTAAATATTTTATTTAAACGGAGAAAAATTTTGTTTTGGCATTTTTAGGTTTTTATTTTATTTTTCTAGGATTTATTTTCGGCGGAACGTTATTTTAAAAAATAAATGTGCGCGCCCGACTGGGCCAGGGGCCCAGCCGAGCCGGGCCGGCCTCACCCCGCCTCCGCCTGACCGACTCCGACCGGAGTCCGGCCGGAGCACGCCGCCGCCGCCGAGTCCAGGGAGGACTCCTCCTCCTCGCCCCCTTCCCCAAGCCGCCGCCCTCCTCCTTACATACCCCACCCCGCGGCCGCCACCACCACCCACCACCACCACCGACGCCGCCACCGCCCGGAGCCCGCCACCGTCGCCTCACCACCGCCCTGCACCCCGCCGCTGCCGCAGGATACCCCCGCCGCCGCCGGAGCCCGCCGCCTCGACCACCGGACCACCGCCGGAGGTAGCCGCCGCCGCCGTCTCACCATTCGTCGGTTTTCTCAGAAAACCGTTCGGTTTTTCGAAACCCTAGATCTGGTTCGGTTATTTTTCGGTTTTGTTAGTTAGCAAATGCCCGTTCGTTCATTCATTTTAACGAACGATTTTCACTGTTTAGCCGCAGACAGCGAACGTTCATTTGTTAGCCTGTTCATCAGTTTTTCTTTTCCAGGGTTTATCCACGATTATTTTCGATAGCGATTTCTGCCCTGATTTTCGTTTTAGTTTACCTTTTCGCTCATTTATCGGAATCAAGCGATTCAAGCTCCTAGAGTTTTGCCTCGAAACCCTCTTTCTGTTTAACCAACTTAAATATGATTTTGCTACTGTAAAATTTGACTTAAGCCTAGATTAGTAACTGGAGCTTGTTTCTTTTGCAGTTTGAGTTTCGTTTCTTCGTTTGATTTGATACTTTTTGCAAACCGGAGTTCTTAAGTTGAACTTTCTGGTTAGATCCCTTATTTGAGTTTTACCCGTGCTTCTAGTTGAGTGATTGTATGATTGTTTGTTTGCGATAGAGTACCCGGAGTGCGAAGCGTGCTACTAGGAGTCTCTAGGTTTCACGGATCATCAGCAAGGCAAGTAACACTTTGATCATACCTCTTTACTACCCAGTTTTATTGCATTAGATCAATCCTAAAACAATTGCATGGTTAGGATCTGATTAATATGTGGGTTTTGGGAAGTAGATGAGGTAGTACCTATTGTCCTGTTTATTATCAAACCTTTGGGAGTTACTTCTACGTTTGCTTATATTGCTAGGCTATGATGTAGACGTGGATTGGGTGAGCATATCTGAGGGAGTCCTGGACTAGGGGGTGTCCGGATAGCCGAACTATCACCATCGGCCAGACTCCAAGACTATGAAGATACAAGATTGAATACTCCATCCCGTGTCCGGATGGGACTTTCCTTGGCGTGGAAGGCAAGCTTGGCGATACGGATATGTAGATCTCCTACCATTGTAACCGACTCTGTGTAACCCTAGCCCTCTCCGGTGTCTATATAAACCGGAGGGTTTTAGTCCGGAGGACGAACAACAATCATACCATAGGCTAGCTTCTAGGGTTTAGCCTTCTTGATCTCGTGGTAGATCTACTCTTGTACTACCCATATCATCAATATTAATCAAGCAGGAGTAGGGTTTTACATCCATCGAGAGGGCCCGAACCTGGGTAAAAACATCGTGTCCCTTGTCTCCTGTTACCATCCGCCTAGACGCACAGTTCGGGACCCCCTACCCGAGATCCGCCGGTTTTGACACCGACATTGGTGCTTTCATTGAGAGTTCCTCTGTGTCGTCACCTATAGGCCCGATGGCTCCTTCGGTCATCAACAACAACACGGTCCAGGGTGAGACTTTTCTCCCCGGACAGATCTTCGTATTCGGCGGCTTTGCACTGCGGGCCAATTCACTTGGCCATCTGGAGTGGATCGAAAGCTACGCCCCTGGCCATCAGGTCAGATTTGGAAGTTTGAACTATATGGCTGACATCCGCGGAGACTTGATCTTCGACGGATTCGAGCCATAGCGGAGCACGCCGGACTGTCACGATGGGTATGATTTAGCTCTGCTGCCGGACAGTGCCCTGGAGGCCGCGCAAGAGTTCGCTCCGACCCTTAGCTCGGAGCAGACTGCGCCGATCGAGGATGGGTGGCTGGACACCGCCTCAGGGGCTCCTACCTCTACGGCGATAGAGTCGAATACCGACCCTGTCCCTTGTGAAGCTTGTGACTCCAAGGTGCCGGACTCCTCTCCGGACCCCAAACCTTCCGTGCCCCTGCCAATTGAATCCGATTGGGCGCCGATCATGGAGTTCACCGCTGCGGACATCTTTCAGCGCTCGCCTTTTAGCGACATCCTGAATTCGCTAAAGTGTCTCTCGTTATCAGGAGAGCCCTGGCCGGACTATGGTCAGGACGGCTGGGATGTGGACGACGAAGAAATTCTAAGCCCACCCACCACCCACTTCGTAGCCACTGTCAATGACTTAACCGACATGCTAGACTTCGACTCCGAAGACATCGATGGTATGGACGAGATGCCGGAGACGACCAAGAACCAGCGCCTACAGGGCACTGGAAGGCCACCTCGTCATACGACATATACATGGTGGACATCCCAAAGGATGGGAATGGCGATGGAACAACGGAGGATGACCCCTCCAAGAAACAGCCCAAGCGCCAGCGTCAGCGGCGCCGCTCTAAATCCCGCCACAACAAGAATGGAGATTCCGGCATCGGAGACAATAACACCCCGGATAGTGCCGAAGACAACCCCCTCCAGCAAGATTCAGCACAGGAGGATGGAGAAACCAGCCCTCATGAGAGAGCGGCAGACAGAGAGGTAGAGGACGATAATTATATGCCTCCCTCCGGAGAAGAGGCAAGCCTCGATGACGACGAATTTGTCGTGCCTGAGGATCCCGTCGAACAAGAGCGTTTCAAATGCAGGCTTATGGCCACGACAAGAAGCCTCAAGAAAAAGCAGCAACAACTTAGAGCTGACCAAGACTTGCTAGCCGACAGATGGACTGAAGTCCTTGCAGCCGAAGAGCATGAACTCGAACGCCCCTCCAAAAGCTACCCAAAACGCAAGCTGCTACCCCGATTAGAGGAGGAAGCAAATAAACCTATATCACCAGCACACAATATGGCCGACCGCCCACCTCGTGGCCGCGACAGAGAGGCCTCTAGGCCCTCCACTAAAGCCGCACCCCAGCGTCGCTCGAAAAGCACAAAGCCACGGGGGAATGCGCCGGACTTACGAGACATATTGGAGGATAAGGCAAGACAAACAAGATCGATCTACGGATCGCGTGGGCGCCCCACCATACGTAACGACAGCCGTCACGCCGGATACAGCAATGTCGGCCGGGCAGAACACAGTAGACAAAACTCGTTCGAGCTGCGTCGTGATATAGCCCAATACAGAGGCGCCGCACACCCACTATGCTTCACAGATGAAGTAATGGACCATCAAATCCCCGAAGGTTTCAAACCCGTAAACATTGAATCCTACGACAGCACAACAGATCCTGCGGTTTCGATCAAAGACTATCTCCTTCATATCCACATGGCCCGCGGTGATGATCTTCACGCCATCAAATACCTCCCACTCAAGCTTAAAGGACCAGCTCGGCATTGGCTCAACAGCTTTGCCAGCAGAATAAATTGGGTGTTGGGAGGACCTGGAAGCCGCATTACTTGATAACTTCCAGGGCACATATGTGCGACCACCAGATGCCGATGACCTAAGCCACATAATTCAGCAGCTAGACGAATCGGCCAGACAATTCTGGACACGGTTCTTAACAAAGAAAAATCAAATCGTCGACTGTCCGGATGCAGAGGCCCTTGCAGCCTTCAAACATAACATCCGTGGCGAGTGGCTTGCCCGGCACCTAGGACAGGAAAAGCCGAAATCCATGGCAGCCCTCACATCACTCATGACCAGCTTCTGTGCGGGAGAGGACAGCTGGCTAGCTCGCAGTAACAACCTAACCAAAAACTCTGGTAGTTCGGATACCAAGGACAGCAATGGCAGGTCACATCGCAATAAGAACAAGTGCTGCATCAACAGCGATAATACTGATGATATGGCAGTCAACGCCGGATTTAGAGGCTCTAAACCCGGTCAGCGGAAAAAGCCATTTAAAAGAACTACTCCGGGCCCGTCCAATTTGGACCGGATACTCGATCGCTTGTCTCAGATACACGGCACCCCCGAAAAGCCAGCCAACCACACCAATAGGGATTGTTGGGTGTTCAAGCAGGTAGGCAAGTTAATTGCCAAAAACAATGACAAGGGGTTGCATAGCGATGACGAGGAGGAGACCCGGCCGCCGAACAATAGAGGATAGAAGGGTTTCCCCCCACAAGTGCGGACGATGAACACGATATATGCAACCCACATACCCAAAAGGGAGCGGAAGCGTGCGCTTAGGGACGTATACGCGATGGAGCCAGTCGCCCCAAAGTTCAATCCGTCGTCCTCCTGCCCGATCACTTTTGATCGAAGGGACCACCCCACTGGCATCCGCCATGGCGGATTCGCCGCATTGGTTTTAGACCCAATTGTCGACGGATTTCACCTGACTAGAGTCCTGATGGACGGCGGCAGCAGCCTCAACCTGCTTTATCAGGATACAGTGCGCAAGATGGGCATAGACCCCTCAAGGATTAAACCCACAAAGATGACCTTCAAAGGCATCATACCAGGTGTAGAGGCCAATTGTACAGGCTCAGTTACACTTGAAGTGGTCTTCGGATCCACGGATAACTTCCGAAGCGAGGAGTTAATCTTCGACATAGTCCCGTTCCGCAGCGGCTATCATGCACTGCTCGGACGAACCGCATTTGCAAAGTTCAATGCGGTGCCGCACTACACATACCTCAGGCTCAAGATGCCAGGCCCTCGAGGAGTCATTACGGTCAATGGAAACACCGAACGCTCTCTCCGAACGGAGGAGCATATAGCGGCTCTCGCGGCGGAAGTACAGAGTAGCCTCTTAAGGCAATTCTCGAGTCCGGCTATTAAGCGACCGGACACCGTCAAGCGCGCCTGCAGTAACCCACAACAAGACCACCTGGCATGTTCTGAGCACGCGTAGCAATGCGGCCCCAACCCCAGCCCTCGCGAAATCGCGAGACCAGTACCATGCGTACATCTCTGCACTTTGGAGATACCATGGGCATAGGGGGAGGGGCACGACCACGGCATGCCCAGAGTGCGGCTCAACCACACCAGGGGCTCCCAAATGTGTCATTCTTCTTTTTTTATTTTACCCTCAGGACTCCGTTTTCCAGAAGCCCTGTCCGGCAATAGACGTGCCGAACTCACGATGCAACAGCCAGGGAAGCAGAAAAGCTACATCGAGTATCCAGGTGGTCTCCATTACGAGCATTATACCTGTCTTACATACCATTCCGCAGCCTACCCCTGGAGGGGGACATGTTAAATAGTCCCATCCCTTGCTTATCGCACTATTTGTATCGTTCTGCTTTGATTCCAGTATTTTTTTGAATAAACAATGCATCTCTTTTTGCCTATCATTGCATTCCTTTTTCTATCTATATATGTTCACTTATGACATGTTGCATCTGTATGCTTTGGTACGGCCAAATACACCAGGGGCTTAAGTCCGAACACTTTCACAAGTGTGCACCCCGAACTTATAGCATTATATGCATCGGCTCCGAATCATGTCTTGGGTCAATAGTTGGGTTTGCCCGGCTCCCATGTTTTGGTACCTTACGTTCCATTATATCGGTTAAGGTAGCGCTGGGAGAACCACTGTGATTGTGCCCCAGTTGAGCTGGGTCGAGCACCTCAGTGGAGAAAGCTAAAACTGACCGTCGTGATAAGGCGAGAGCTGGTCGCTGTTCGAGAGGTTTTTTCGAGTCCCTAAAGACTTATGCCGCTTAGAGCAAGGAGCCGGCTTTGTCCGGCCCCAGGCGTGGATAGCGCCCCGAATTCGGTCTTCCGAACACTAGGGGCTTCGCCGAAATTTAAAATTATAGAATTCTATGGCTAAGTGGGAGTGTTCAAGCATTATAAGTCCGGTTGCCTTGTTCGTTGTGTTGAGCGCCTCCCTAGAAGGACCCAAAAATGGGAACAAGAGCGCTCAAGTTTATCCCGAACACCCCAGCACTCGTGGCATGGGGGCTGAAGCCAACGACTTGCCATCTCTCAGATTTGATAAACGGCCGCACAGAAGGTAATATTTTAAATTAACAAGCGTTGCTTAGCGCACATGAACAAAGTTTTCAGCGCACAGGATAACAAAATGCGAGTCTACTCAAAAATTACATCTTTGGAGCATTCACCCGCTATAAGGCGGGCACCCTCCAGAACACCCTTATGGTACATCTCGGGCGTGCGATACTCCTTGCCCGGCGGTGGCGCGTCCGTCACAAGCTTCTCGGCGTCCATCTTGCCCCAGTGCACTTTAGCACGGGCAAGGGCCTGACGGGCACCTTCAACGCAGGTGGAGTGCTTGATGACTTCAACCCATGGACAGGCGTCCACCAGCCGCCGCACCATACCGAAGTAGCTCCCAGGCATGGCTTCTTAGGGCCACAACCGAACTATGAGGCCCTTCATGGCCTGTTCGGCCACCTTGTGGAGCTTGATCAGCTGCTTCAGCTGGTCGCTCAGGGTCACCAGATGTCCGGCCTCAGCATACTGAGACCAGAATACCTTCTCCATCGAGCTCCCCTCCTCGGCCTGGTAAAATGCGGCAGCATCGGACAAACTGCAGGGCAGATCTGCGAATGCTCCTGGAGAGCTCCGTATTCGGGTAAGTAACAAGTAATTCACTTTCACGTGCTTGCTTTGCATGAATAATGCCTTACCCGCCGCTATCTTCTTTATCGCCTCAATCTCCTGGAGGGCTTTTTGGGCTTCGTCCTTGGCGGCTTTGGCACTCTCAAGAGCCGAGGCGGGCTCGGACTCTCGAGTCTTCGAGTCACGCTCCAAACTCTCGTGTTTTTCCACGAGAACCTGGAGCTCTTGCCGCACCTCTGCCACCCACGCCTCATGTTTCTCTCGCTCGGTGCGTTCCGCGGATGCATTGCGTTCGGCCTCGGACACCGCTTCCTTCAGGGTCGCCACCTCGTTCGTAGCCCCTGCAATACCCATGTTATTCCTGTCATTTTTTGCAACCAAATCCTTTTCTATAAGGTATAACTTTAATAAGGTATTACTTACCTTCCTTGTCCTCGAGTTGCTTCTTGGCACGGCCGAGCCCGTTCTCAGACTACTCGAGGCTCTGCTTCAATGCATTAACCTTTGCAGTCAGTGCGGCAGAGGTCAGCAGCGCAGCCTGCATTCCCATATTGACATACTTATGTTAGACTCCTGCGTATATCTTAGTAGATCCTCAGTTCGGCTTTTCTTTCCGAACACCAAAGTGAGCATTAGGGGCTACTGTCTATGCGGTACTATTCTTACATATCTTAAATTACTTACCTCAAAGCCTGTTAGAAGGCTGGTACAGGCTTCAGTCAGCCCGCTCTTGGCGGACTGAACTTTCTGGATCACCGCACTCATAACAGTGCGGTGCTCCTCGTCGATGGAAGCGCTGTTGAGCGCCTCCAGCAAATTATCCGGCGCCTCCGGTTGGACGGAGGCCACTGGCGTCGCAGTCTTGCCCTTCTTACGAAGAGCCCGCCCGCCGGACTTCGGAACCACTGTAGGTTCCGGTACGGAGTCCGGCACAGGGCCGGACTTAGAACCCTCGGGGGTTCCGCCCTCTTTTCTCCCAGAGTCCGGAAGGTCGCCTTGCGGCGCCTCCAGGACCTCCTCCTCCTGGTTGGGCCCCTTCTGGGACCCCACCTCGGCATCGTCTGCGTTGCGGGGGGAGGAGGCGGTCGGAAGTGAAGCGCTATTCACATCCGACGAACCCAGGGACCCGCTCGACGAAGCGGGGAGATCGTCCTTGGGCGGTCTGCATGGTTGTATTCGGCGTTAGAAGACACTATGCGACAAAAGAGAAATCATGAGTTATTATGGGATCCGAACACTTACGATCTCGCCAGGGGCTTGGCCCTCAAAGGCCACTCCTCTTCACCGTCGTCGGCGTTGGTGGAACAGTCTGGAGGAAGGGTCCTTCCCTTCTTGGACTCTTTGGCCTCTCCCGTTAGGGAAGCCTTCCTCTTCTTCTCTTCCCCTGCTGGGGGAGAGGCCTCCTTGTTCTCCTCCTCTTCTTGATGGGAGGAGTCCGCCTCGGAGTCATCGGACGACGAGTCCGATAACACCTGGCGCCGGGAACTCCTCCGAGTTCCCGTGGCCTTCTTCTTGGCCTTCTTCTCCGGCACCACGTAAGGCGCCAGAACCAGCAGCCCCGTTAATCGGGCGTCCGCTGGGTCTTCTGGTAAGGGAGCCGGACAGTTAACCTGCCCGGACGTCTTCTGCCAGGCCTGTTAAAGGTAAAGGGAGTTTAGATCCCGCATAGAGTCAAACTATGGAAAACAAGCATCCCGTAAAGGGTAAAATAGCTTACCTCGCCGGCTTGACGCTGCAAGCTGAATCCGCGATCTTCGGAAGCAGATGCGGGAGCCTCGGCGCCCTTGAGCAGCACCCTCCAGGCATCTTCGTACGTAGTGTCAAAGAGCCTACTCAAGGTCTGGTGTTGTGCCGGATCGAACTCCCACAAGTTGAAGGCCCGTTGTTGGCACGGGAGAATCCGGCGGATGAGCATGACCTGGACTACGTTGACAAGCTTGAGCTTCTTGTTCACCAGGGTTTGGACACGGGATTGAAGTCCGGTCAGCTCCTCCGAATCACCCCATTTCAGGCCCTTCTCTTTCCAGGAGGTGAGCCGTGTGGGGATGCCAGATCTGAATTCGGGGGCCGCTGCCCATTCAGGGTCACGCGGCTCGGTGATGTAGAACCACCCCGATTGCCACCCTTTGATGGTTTCCACGAAGGCGCCCTCGAGCCATGTGACGTTGGGCATCTTGCCCACCATGGCGCCTCCGCACTCCGCTTGGCGGCTGCCCACTACCTTCGGCTTGACATTAAAAGTCTTTAGCCATAAGCCGAAGAGGGGCTGGATGCAGAGGAAGGCCTCGCACATGATGATGAACGCCAAGATGTTGAGGATGAAATTCGGGACCAGATCATGGAAATCCAGGCCATAGTAGAACATGAGCCCCCGGACAAATGTGTGGAGTGGGAAGCCCAGTCCACGGAGGAAATGGGGAAGGAACACCACCCTCTCGTGGGGCCTGGGGGTGGGGATGAGCTGCCCCTCGTCGGGGAGCCGATGCGCAATGTCGCTAGACAAGTATCCGGCCTTACGCAGCCTTTTGATGTGCCCCTCCGTGACGGAGGAGGCCATCCACTTGCCCCCCGCTCCGGACATGGTTGGAGAAGGTCGAGGCGAGATGTGCGGACTTGGGCGCTCGAGCTCGAGTGCGCGGAGATGGATAAGCAAAGGAGGAAGAAGGCGTAGGCAAAAAGGTGGATCCTTATCCCCTTATATGGACGGACGAAACTATGCGTTCCCACCAGCCTGGTAAAACTCGCTTATCTCCCAAGCGCCGTAATCAATGGCGCGGTTGGGTTACCCACGCCCGTATGGATGAGAATCCCGGAATAAGGGGACACGATCTCTGCTTCGACAAGACGTGCCAAGGAAACCGCTTCGCTAAACGCACTAAGGTGGGACCATAAAAAAAATTCGAATAAGGGCTTGGCCGTGGTGTGACGTCATGCCACGAGATACATCAGCAGATTGAACTTGTGTAAATATTATTCTCTCTACAGTGGTATGTGGAACTTATTTTGCAGAGCCGAACACTATCTTGGTGTTCAAAATCTTCTATGAATTATTCGGAGGAGGAACCCGCCTTGCAATGCCGAAGACAATATGCGCGCCGGACTCGTCATCATTGAAGCCTGGTTCAGGGGCTATTGAGGGAGTCCTGGACTAGGGGGTGTCCGGATAGCCGAACTATCACCATCGGCCGGACTCCAAGACTATGAAGATACAAGATTGAAGACTCCGTCCTGTGTCCGGATGGGATTTTCCTTGGCGTGGAAGGCAAGCTTGGCGATACGGATATGTAGATCTCCTACCATTGTAACCGACTCTGTGTAACCCTAGCCCTCTCCGGTGTCTATATAAACCGGAGGGTTTTAGTCCGTAGGACAAACAACAATCATACCATAGGCTAGCTTCTAGGGTTTAGCCTTCTTGATCTCGTGGTAGATCTACTCTTGTACTACCCATATCATCAATATTAATCAAGCAGGAGTAGGGTTTTACCTCCATCGAGAAGGCCCGAACCTGGGTAAAAACATCGTGTCCCTTGTCTCCTGTTACCATCCGCTTAGACGCACAGTTCGGGACCCCCTACCCGAGATCCGCCGGCTTTGACACCGACAGTATCCATGACAGATGTGAGTGTTGTTAATTAATGGTTAACTTAAGGTGACTTCTTTAATTCACATCTAGGTGGATTGAGGCCCCTTGGGAACCCAGTGTTGCCTGTATTTTTGGAAATCCCGGGGTACCGTGTGATTCTCCTATGGACCGCCACCCAGGCTCAAAGGGATCATAAGATTATTCATGCTAGAAACTTCCGTGTGCAGCCACAAGCTATTATGGGCTCTAGCATAGTTGAGTATGTTGAAAGACCTCTTTCAGTGGTGGGCTAGCAGATGTAGGGGAAAGTAGGTGTAACTGTCCACCCGGAGTAAAGAGTTATTGTTTCAGAAAGACTGTGTCTTGTTTCTCCGACCATGGATGTATTCGAGTCTTGTGGGGAAAAGTGCGCAAACCTCTACAGAGTGTACAAACTAATCATGGTTAGTCGTGTCCCCAGTTATGGATGTTTTGAGTATCTAGTTCTTGGATTATCATGTGGATCTCATCACTCTTAATATAATTTGATTGGGTTTAATTATGATGCTTAATTGGGATTGAGAGGGGGATTACCTTCTCAATGTTTAACAACCACCATGATAGTTAAATAAAATTTATTCCTTTGTTGTAGGGAAAATTTGGCTTTATGCAAAACTGTAACCATAGAGCTTTCCACCAGTCATATATGCATGTAGTGATAGCATTATTCTATTCATTACTCTCTTGTGTTACATTGCCAGCATATTCCATGTGCTGACCCGTTTTCGGGCTGCAACGTTCATGTTGCAGACTTTTCAGACGACGAGTAAGATGCCTTAGGTCGTGATCTTTCACTTAGTGATGCCGTTGGAGTTGTTGGACTCGCTTTATCTTCCAAGCCTTCCGCTGTTATCGTATTTAGATGGCCTTAAGCCATATTTATTGTAATAAGTTCTCTTTTGAGACATTCTATGTAATAAGTGTGTGATTGCTACTCTGTTATAAATCCTTCAAGTACTGTGCGTGTCAGCATTACCGATCCAGGGATGACACTAATGCACAGGGATCAGATTGTTTGAGGTCTGGTCGCTACACATGCGGCCCAAAATGATGTACGTTGGGAAGGGGTGATGTGCGTTTTCAATATAGAATAATGTACAATTTAGATGTGGTTCCTACCTCTCGATACAGACAACAACCATGAAGGCAATGTAGTTAAGGATGAGATACGCAGGGTTTGATGTAGGTCAAACCCAGCAATCCGAGCATGTGGGAGGGAATCCTGACAACGCATGAGCTCGAGCTTTGGTTGAGCGACATGTGACAGTTATCATCCCTAACACGAACTAGGAGGAATCCGTTCATGGCAACCACATAATACCCCTCATTATCGGTCAAAGGGATGATATATATACACTCAGGGAGCCCACATATATGCGTGTCTTCATAGAAAACCGCACAAGGGAGACGTGGTCGATCAGAAGACCCCGTATACACTGTATGCGGCCTGAAAATATGTATGGGTATGGTGATGAGTGATGTGTTTAAATCCCAAATGCACAACTTTGATGGGCCATCAACTACATTACAAACCGAACACAGTACCTGACTCCAAGCCTGGTTCAATACGTACGATGTTAGTTTCCCAACTTCGAGGCGGCGAGGGGGGGGTCGTCCAACGCATGCGCTCAAACTTTATTTGGTCTAGCATGGGACACATTTATACATCTATACACCTATATAGTGTGCGAATAACTTTGAAAGTTGGTCATTGGATGAAGCCAATCCGATGGTACAGAGATGGCAAATCCGAGCAGTACTGGCTGTTGGATATCATCTACATTCCACCAGATTCTGCCACATGCATGCATGTAAACAATCTAGAAGACTCCATGGTTGAACTTAAGCATAATGCACAAACCTCAAACACACAAGCACTTCTCCTTTGTTCTCTAGAATCTTCCATATCTGCCCAAACCTTTTTCTAAATGAATTGTCACCTTTTGTTTTTAATTTTACAATGCACAATTCCATGAATCTTAAAATAGATTTTTTTAATAAAACTAATTGATTTTGGATGAGATGAACTATAAGAATTAAACTAACATCTACATCATGCATATATGACTCAAAGCTTACATGCTATAGTGTGGTATCCTCCAAGGTTAAGCCAAGAGTAACTCCTTCTGCTGCTGCTGGCCCTGCTGTGTCTGTGGATCCACCACCTCCCCCAACTCCTATTTGCAACATGCAAGACATAGGCATCAACCGCTGTGTCGTCCCCCCCAGGAGCTCACTGATGTTGTTCTGCTGGCCTCGGATGATGCGGCCGCCACCAGCACTATGGAGGAGGAACCACCTTCTTCCGCTTGATTTCTGCGCTACCCTATGCCACTGCTTCGGAACTGGAATGTCCTATGTTGGAACATTAGGGGTTTAAATTCAGAAGAGAAACTTCTCACGCTATCTAATGCGATTGCAGTTAGTGGGTGTGCTATCGTTTGTTTGCAAGAAACTAAAAAAAACCTTTATTGATCTTGCTTTTGTTAAGTCTTGCTGCCCCACGCGTTTTGATTAGTTTGCTTATATCCCCTCTCATGGTGCCTCGGGTGGCCTTCTTACTGTCTGGAATAGCTCCATGTTTTCTGGCTCTGTCATCGTCCAGGAGGATTTTGCGCTAGGTATCCAGTTTACTAGCACACTTTCTACGCAGGCCTGGACTCTTTTCAATATTTATGGCCCTTGTGTTGGCCCTGCTCGGGACATTTTCACGCAATGGCTTTATGACACGGACATCCACACTAATGATGACTGCCTCTTCCTGGGTGATTTTAATTATATTCGTAGCCCTGAGAATCGTAATAAACCAGGTGGTGATGCTAATGACATGTCAACCTTCAATGATATCATCTGAAAGCATAATCTCATTGAACTACCAATTAAAGGCAGGCTTTTCACATGGAGTAACATGCAGCAGGACCCCTTCTCGAGCAACTGGACTGGTTCTTCATGTCTCTTCATTGGACGCATGTGTATCCCAACACGCTGGTTAAACAACTTTGCAAACTCACGTCTGATCACACACCCTGTGTTGTAACTATTGAGACTAAGATTCAACGTGCCAAAAATTTTCGCTTTGAATCCTATTGGCTACTGCATCCTAGCTTTATGGATGTGGTTAAGAAAGTTTGGGATCGTCCGGTGCGCTCTAATAATGCTGCCACAATCTTGTGCCGCAAGTTCAAGCTCTTGAGACAGGAGCTTAAAGCATGGAGTAAAAATATCTCCCGTCTCTCAATTGCCATTGAAAATACAAATAAAACACTTACGGACTTGGATGAGCTTGAAAACCTACGCCCCCTCACTCTTCCTGAGGGAAATTTTCATAAGATCATCAAGAACCACCTCCTACGCTTATTGGACTATTAGAAGAAATATTGGAAGAAAATATGCACCATTCGCTGGGTTCAGTTTGGTGATGAGAACTCAAAAAATTTCCAGGCAGTAGCTACAGAGAGATACCGTAAGAACAACATTGCAAATTTGCAAACTGATGATGGTCTCATGGTGGAAGACCATACGGGGAAGGAGGCCCTACTTTTTCACGCTTACACCGAAAGACTTGGTACCTCAAATCCAACGCAAATGCAATTTGACCTTCCATCTTTGATAAGGCCAACCGAAAATCTTGATCATCTCACATTGCCATTCACACATGAGGAAATAGACTTGGTGGTTAAGGAGATGCCAAGTGATAGGGCACCTGGCTCGGATGGTTTTAGCGGGCTGTTCCTCAAAGCTTGCTGGCAGATCATTAAGGAGGATGTTTACAACTTATGCAATCAATTTCATGCACGAACTCCAATCTAGCAGAGCTTTGCGGGAGAGTTCCGTCAGCACGACGGTGTGATGACGGTGTTGATGATGCTACTGACGCAGAGCTTCGCCTAAGCACCACTACGATATTACCAAGGTGGAATATGGTGGAGGGGGCACCGCACACGGCTGGGAGAGATCAATAGATCAACTTGTGTGTCATCGGGTGCCCCTAGCCTCAGTATATAAAGGAGGAGAGGAGGGGAGGGCCGACCCTCTCTATGGCGCGCCCTGGAGGAGTCCTACTCCCACCGGGAGTAGGATTCCCCCCTTCCAAGTAGTAGGAGTAGGAGTCAAGGAAAGGGAAAAGAGAAGAGAAGGAAGGCGGGGGCGCAGCCCCTCCCCCTAGTCCAATTTGGACTAGGCCTTGGGGGCGCGCAGCCTCCCCTCTCTCTTTCCCCTAAAGCCCAATAAGGCCCATATACTCCCCGGCGAATTCCTCTAACTCTCTGGTACTCTGATAAATACCCGAATCACTCGGAACCTTTCCGATGTCCGAATATAGTCGTCCAATGTATTGTTCTTTACGTCTCGCACATTTTGAGACTCCTCGTCATGTCCCAGATCTCATCCGGGACTCCAAACTACCTTCGGTACATCAAAACACATAACTCACAATATAAATCGTCACCGAGCGTTAAGCGTGCGGACCCTACGGGTTCGAGAACTATGTAGACATGACCAAGACACATCTCTGCTCAATAACCAATAGCGGAACCTGGATGCTCATATTGGCTCCTACATATTCTACGAAGATCTTTATCGGTCAAACCATATAACAACATATGTTGTTCCCTTTGTCATCGGTATGTTACTTGCCCGAGATTCGATCGTCGGTATCTCAATACCTAGTTCAATCTCGTTACCGGCAAGTCTCCTTACTCATTCCGTAATGCATCATCCCGCAACTAACTCATTAGTCACATTGCTTGCAAGGCTTACAGTGATGTGCATTACCGAGAGGGCCCAGAGATACCTCTCCGACAATAGCAGTGACAAATCCTAATCTCCAAATACGCCAACTCAACAAGTACCTTCGGAGACACCTGTAGAGCACCTTTATAATCACCAGTTACTTTGTGACGTTTGGTAGCACACAAAGTGTTCCTTCGGTAAACGGGAGTTGCATAATCTCATAGTCATAGGAACATGTATAAGTCATGAAGAAAGCAATAGCAACATACTAAACGATCAAGTGCTAAGCTAATGGAATGGGTCAAGTCAATCACATCATTCTCCTAATGATGTGATCCCGTTAATCAAATGTCAACTCATGTCTATGGCTAGGAAACTTAACCATCTTTGATTCAACGAGCTAGTCAAGTAGAGGCATACTAGTGACATTATGTTTGTCTATGTATTCACACATGTACTAAGTTTCCGGTTAATACAATTCTAGCATGAATAATAAACATTTATCATGAAATAAGGAAATAAATAATAACTTTATTATTGCCTCTAGGGCATATTTCCTTCATGATGATCATCACACTTTTATTTACTTACAACTCAAGAATTACAACTCAATACGTAGAACAAAATATGACTCTATGTAATGCCTCCGGCGGTGGACCGGGATGTGCAATGAATCAAGAGTGACATGTATGAAAATCGTGAACGGTGGCTTTGCCACAAATACAATGTCAAGTACATGATCATGCAAAGCAAAATGATAATGATGAAGCGTGTCAGAGTAAACGTAACGGTGGAAAGTTGCATGGCAATATATCTCGGAATGGCTATGGAAATGCCATAATAGGTAGGTATGGTGGCTATTTTGAGGAAGGTATATGGTAGGTGTATGATACCAGCGAAAGGTGCATGGTATTAGAGAGGCTAGCAATGGTGGAAGGGTGAGAGTGCGTATAATCCATGGACTCAACATTAGTCATAAAGAACTCAAATACTTATTGCAAAAATCTATTAGTTATCGAAACGAAGTACTACGCGCATGCTTCTAGGGGGATAGATTGGTAGGAAAAGACCATCGCTCGTCCCGGACCGCCACTCATAAGGAAGACAATCAATAAATAAATCATGCTCCGACTTCATCACATAAGGGTTCACCATACGTGCATGCTACAGGAATCACAAACTTTAACACAAGTATTTATCAAATTCACAACTACTCAACTAGCATGACTCTAATATCACCATCTTCATATCTCAAAACAATCTTCAAGTATCAAACTTCTCATAGTATTCAATGCACTTTATATGAAAGTTTTTATTATACCCATCTTGGATGCCTATCATATTAGGACTAGTTTCATAACCAAAGCAAATTACCATGCTGTTTAGGACTCTCAAAATAATATAAATGAAGCATGAGAGTTCATCTATTTCTTCAAAATAAAACCACCGCCGTGCTCTAAAAGGATATAAGTGAAGCACTAGAGCAAATGACAAACTACTCCAAAAGATATAAGTGAAGATCAATGAGTAGTTGAATAATTATGTAACTATGTGAAGACTCTCTAACATTTAAAAATTTCAGATCTTGGTATTTTATTCAAATATCAAGCAAAACAAAAAAAAAATGACGCTCCAAGAAAAACACATATCATGTGGTGAATAAAAATATAGCTCCAAGTAAAGTTACCGATGAACGAAGACAAAAGAGGGGATGCCATCCGGGGCATCCCCAAGCTTAGGATCTTGATTGTCCTTGAATATTAACTTGGGGTGCCTCGGGCATCCCCAACCTTAGGCTCTTGCCACTCCTTATTCCATAGTTCATCGAATCTTTACCCAAAACTTGAAAACTTCACAACACAAAACTCAACAGGAAACTTCTAAGCTCCGTTAGTATAAGAAAATAAATCACCACTTATGTACTATTGTGAACTCATTCTAAATTCATATTGGTGTAATATCTACTATATTCCAACTTCTCTATGATTCGTACCCTCCGATACTACTCATAGATTCATCAAAATAAGCAAACAACACATAAAAAAGAGAATCTGTCAAAAACAGAACAGTCTGTAGTAATCTGTATCATTCGAATACTTCTGTAACTCCAAAAATTCTGAAATAAATTGGAGGACGTGAGTAATTTGCCTATAGATCTTCTGCAAAAATAATCAACCTAAAATCACTCTCCAGTAAAAAATGGCAGCTAATCTCGTGAGCGCAAAGTTTCTGGTTTTTACAGCAAGATCGCAAAGACTTCACCCAAGTCTTCCCAAAGGTTCTACTTGTCACAAACACTAAATAAAACATAAAACCACATCTAAATAGAAGCTAGATGAATTATTTATTACTAAACAGGAGCAAAAGGCAAAGAACGAAAATAAAATTGGGTTGCCTCCCAACAAGCGCTAACGTTTAACGCCCCTAGCTAGGCATGATGATTTCAATGATGCTCACATAAAAGATAAGAATTGAAACATAGAGAGAGCATCATGAAACACATGGCAAGCACATTTAAGTTTAACCACTTCCTATGCATAGGGATTTTGTGAGCAAACAACTTATGGGAACAATAATCAACTAGCATAGGAAGGCAAAACAAGCATAACTTTAAAACTTTTAACACATAGAGAGGAAACTTGATATTATTGCAATTCCTACAAGCATATGTTCCTCCCTCATAATAATTTTCAGTAGCATCATGAATGAATTCAACCATATAACCAGCACATAAAGCATTCTTTTCATGATCTACATGCATAGAAATTTTATTACTCTCCACATAAGCAAATTTGTTCTCATAAATAGTAGTGGGAGCAAACTCAACAAAATAACAATCATGTGAAGCATAATCCAATTCAAAATTAAAAACATAATGACAAGTTTCATGGTTATATTTATTATTTATAGCATACATGTCATCACAATAATCATCATAAATAGGAGGCATGTTATCATCATAATATATTTTCTCATCAAAACTTGGGGGACAAAAAATATCATCTTCATCAAACATAGCATCCCCAAGCTTGTGGCTTTGCATATCATTAGCATCATGAATATTCATAGAATTCATACTAACAACATTGCAATCATGCTCATCATACAAAGATTTAGTGCCAAACATTCTTATGCATTCTTCTTCTAGCACTTGAGCACAATTTTCCTTTCCATCATTTTCACGAAAGATATTAAAAAGATGAAGCATATGAGGCAACCTTAATTCCATTTTTTGTAGTTTTCTTTTATAAACTAAACTAGTGATAAAACAAGAAACAAAAAGATTCGATTGCAAGATCTAAAGATATACCTTCAAGTACTCACCTCCCCGGCAACGGTGCCAGAAATTGCTTGATGTCTACTACGCAACCTTCTCCTTGTAGACGTTGTTGGGCCTCCAAGTGCAGAGGTTTGTAGCACAGTAGCAAATTTCCCTCAAGTGGATGACCTAAGGTTTATCAATCCGTGGGAGGCGTAGGATGAAGATGGTCTCTCTCAAACAACCCTGCAACCAAATAACAAAGAGTCTCTTGTGTCCCCAACACATCCAATACAATGGTAAATTGTATAGGTGCACTAGTTCGGCGAAGAGATGGTGATACAAGTGCAATATGGATGGTAGATATAGGTTTTTGTAATCTGAAAATATAAAAACAGCAAGGTAACTAATGATAAAAGTGAGCAAAAATGATATTGCAATGCATTGAAACAAGGCCTAGGGTTCATGCTTTCACTAGTGCAAGTTCTCTCAACAATAATAACATAACTGGATCATATAACTATCCCTCAACATGCAACAAAGAGTCACTCCAAAGTCACTAACAGCAGAGAACAAACAAAGAGATTATTGTAGGGTATGAAACCACCTCAAAGTTATCCTTTCTGATCGATCTATTCAAGAGTCCGTAGTAAAATAACACGAAGCTATTCTTTCCGTTCGATCTATCATAGAGTTCATACTAGAATAACACCTTAAGGCACAAATCAACCAAAACCCTAATGTCACCTAGATACTCCAATGTCACCTCAAGTATCCATGGGTATGATTATACGATATGCATCACACAATATCAAATTCATCTATTCAACCAACTCAAAGAACTTCAAAGAGTGCCCCAAAGTTTCTACCGGAGAGTCAAGACAAAAACGTGTGCCAACCCCTATGCATAAGTTCACAAGGTCACTGAACCCGCAAGTTGATCACCAAAACATACATCAATTAGATCACGTGATATCCCATTGTCACCACAGATAAGCACATGCAAGACATACATCAAGTGTTCACAAATCCTTAAAGACTCAATCCGATAAGATAACTTCAAAGGGAAAACTCAATCCATTACAAGAGAGTAGAGGGGGAGAAACACATAAGATCCAACTATAATAGCAAAGCTCGCGATACATCAAGATCGTGCCAAATCAAGAACATGAGAGAGAGAGAGAGATCAAACACATAGCTACTGGTACATACCCTTATCCCCAAGGGTGAACTGCTCCCTCCTGGTCATGGAGAGCGCTGGGATGATGAAGATGGCCACCGGAGAGGGATCCCCCCTCCAACAGGGTGTCGAAACAGGGTCCCGATTGGTTTTTGGTGGCTATAGGGGCTTGTGGCGGCGGAACTCCTGATCTAGGTTATTTTCTGGAGGTTTCTATATTTATAGGAATTTTTGGCGTAGGTCTCACGTCAGGGGGGTCTCCCAGCCGTCCACGAGATAGGGGGCACGCCCAGGGGGTACGGCGCGCCCCCCACCCTCGTGGGCAGCCCGGGACTCTTCTGGCCCAACTCTTTTACTCCGGGGGCTTCTTTTCATCCATAAAAAGCATCAAAAATTGGCACGTCAATTGGACTCCGTTTGGTATTCTTTTTAGTAAAACTCAAAAACAAGGAAAAAACAGAAACTGGCACTGGGCTCTAGGTTAATAGATTAGTCCCAAAAATCATATAAAATAGCATATAAATGCATATAAAACATCCAAGATTGATAATATAATAGCATGGAACAATCAAAAATTATAGATACGTTGGAGACGTATCACTCATCCATTGGATGGACAGTCTCGCAAAGCTGCCTCCCATTCCACCAATGACGACTTTGCAACTCAAGATTCTACCGCTAAAGCTTGAAAGCAAAATCCTCAAGCCACTGCTCCGCGTGTGATGACTGATCGTGAACTTCTCCTCAGTCTTCATCGGAAAGTTGATCGAAATCACAAGTGGCTCAAGTGTCAGTTTGGCACAATTCTTCAGAACATGACTGTCATGCAAAACACTGTGAAGAAGAACCACTACTACTTGCATGAAGTTTTTGATCGCACTTGGGCCATATTGTCTCACCTCTATGGTGATGAAGCTCTCAAGGAGATGGGCTTCTAATAGGACTTTGACTGGTCTCAGCCACCTTTGAAGAAATTCAATAAGGTCAAAGTTCCTCAGCTAGTCGCCAGTTCATATTTTTCATCGCGTAAGACAGATGAAGCTAAAGACTTGAACAACACTGCGGTAGCCCTACCTCAACGGACGACCGCAACAACATTGGCGCTCCTCCATTAACATCACGATGATATTCTTTAGGGGCGTTAGTCCTTATTTTTCGTCCCTTTTGGTCATTCGATGACAATGGCGGAGAAATTTGAGTTAGTCTTCAAGCGGGTCTTATATTTGGGCGTTTATTCGTTAAGTTACAACTCTTGCTCTTCTGAGGTGTTTGCTTTGATGAGTTGTAAACTTAAGTCCTATTGTGCTCTGACTCTTTTGAACTGCTTTTCTGCATGTTTATTTCCTCAAGTACGTTAATGCACGCATGATGAATTCGTCAGAGTCCATATTTCATCATGCATTTCAAATTCTTCATATTATATGTTAAATGCGTGTATGAATTACAAGATATATGGGGAGATCTCCATGATTTTACTCTAAAATATGCATTTTCTATTCAAAGCAAATTCCTCAAATATGCACATCTTCAGGGGGAGTTCTTTTATATCTTGCAATCAAATTCCTTAATATCAGTATTTACACTTCATATGTTTATCCCCGTTGAAAACAGAATCGATTTGTCATCAATCACCAAAAAGGGGGAGATTGTTAGTGCATCTAGTGCCCCTTAGTGATTTTGGTGTATTGAAGACTTATAGGTTAAGGGACTAATGTGTTTGTGAGTGTACACTGATTCTATAAGTCTATGAGGAGTTTGATATTTACGATGAAAGTCGACCCCTAAAAATGAATATCTTCAGTTGAAGACTTTGGTTTTCTTGAAGACTTTGAAAGTGAGGAAATTGGAGTGACCTTGAAGACTTCGATATTGATGCGAGGATTATGTAGCGTGAAGACTTTTGTTTTCATAGTTTCATTTTCTCTTTCTTAAGTCATAGGAAACACCGTACTGTTAAAGGGGTTCGAGGTAAAACTAAGGAAAGACTTTCCAAGTGATGCTCATCTCAAAATCCTACACCTACCCAATCCTTTCGAGTGAAGCCATTGGAAATCTCATACAGTTCAGTCAATTTCTTCAGTGATAGAGACTAAGATCTTCTGGTCTTTGAAGAATTTGTTCTGACTGAGGAGTTAGGAATTCGCTAGTGCGGATTGCCTACAAGTGAGGAACACGATAGCCCTGAGGAATTTGAGAGCTCAAATTTCCGACTGTTGCTGTGCTATGCACCAGCTGTCCCAAAATATCTTATCCACCTGACGGTCATATCATTGAAGGGCGTTTATGTCTTATCATGTCGGGCTGCTCCCTAGGCTATAAATAGCCCCCCTACAACCACTAGTTGGTTGGCTGCTCCGAGAGAAACTGGCACTTGTCGTTGAGAGCATCCCATCCTCCGAGGACTTTGAGCAAAATCATCAAGTGAGGAAAAATCCAAACCTAAACACCTACAAACCCAAAGTGCTCGAGCATCACTAAAGAGATTGTTCCTATATGGAACCGATGCTTGTTACCTTTGAGGACTGTGCATCCTTCAAACGATTAGGCGTCATGGTCTAGAGCATCCAAGATGAATTGTGGATCGCCGATTGACCGAGTCTGTGAAGGTTTGGAAGTCACCTGAAGACTTACCACGAGTGATTGGGCGAGGTCTGTGTGATCTTAGCTCAAGAAGAATACGGTGAGGACTGTGTGTCCTTAGGTTTAAATACCTAGCCGCTCCAACCAGACATACGACTGTCACAACAGTTGGAACTGGTCTACCAAATCATCGTCTTCACCAAGCTACTGGTTCTATTTCCTCAACCCTTTCATTTCCTCATTCAAGTGTTGATGAACTTGATCATTACTGTTTGAAGATTTTGACTGAGGACTTTCTCAATTTCTTCAATCCAAATTCTTCAGTCACTTTGTCTTTAGCCTGCTTATCCTGTTTTCACGCTACTTGTGCTCTGTGTATGTTTCATTTCATCATGATGACTATGCTACTGCTTTGTTATGCATGCACCTGAGTCTCTTCACCGCAGTGTCGTAGCCAATGGTGATGCGGTACTCTGATGCGCCCGGAAGTGCCGCGAGCAGTGTGATATGGATATGATGTGTGGAGATTGAACAACCATGTGTGGGCTTTTTGCTACCTCATCTATTACAGAAAAGAGAAGACGGAAGAGCTACTAACCCAGGGATGGCAACCATTTGTAGTTACAAAAAGTTGTACCTCATGATTTACTAGAATTTTCTTGTGAGGTGGTATGGGTGAGTCCTGGATGATGAGGTGGATAAGATGCATGTCAACAGAAATAGGATAATGAGGTTTTGAGTGAGCATGAATTATTTAGGTAGTATTACAGATGAAGCATAACATTATAGTCCATATTAGACTTTTTACTTGGGCAATAACTCTAGTGGACATAAAAGGTAGTTGGTAATGGACCAAGGAGAACGGGAGACATGATAATAGTGCGAGAAGGCAATCGGTGAGGCAGCTCTTGGTTTAATGGGTTCGCCTGTAGCTTTTTTTTAGAAACACCAGTAATTTTATTCATACTAATAAAAATTACAGTACACTGATTTGGACCTAAGGTCCAAGAAAATACAAAATAACCCCTATGGCTAAGAGTTACAGTGATATCTCTTGAAAACACTTTCTTCGTGGTATCGATCTCTGCTCGGAGAAATACTCCAAAGACTTCGGTAAACAGGCTACAATTGAACTGGAGCAATGATGTTATCACTCTTTCACCCACACGAACATTAATAATAATGGTTTTTGAAAGCGCCTTGAGTCGCCCATCTAAAAAGATGGGAAACCATGATCGATGAATGTATTTCGGCCGAGGATGAACCCCTATAAGTGCAGGACGTTGAATTACTATATCTTCACCATGATGTCGATGAAAGATTTCACCTATCAGACCAACAAAAAAGCTTGATGCAACATAAACTCATCAGATTCGAATAATCGGATATGTGAGGACAGAAAACTCTCTAACATCATGGCACCGCCATAAGAGCGAGAGGAAACTTATTCTCACAAAACTATGATGATCACTAGACGTTGACGAAGAACATAAAGGTTTTGAAGATCCAAGGTCCCCCCACCTCTCAGTGCCAAGATGGCAGCCAAAGGCGAGGGGACCTAAAATTCTCAGATCGGGTGACGGCGACGGAAGAAAACCCTCGTACACCAAGTCAAATAATTTTGGCCGGTAGCTTTTTCCAAATCTATCGCAAGCCCACAAACAAACGAACGAAAAAATAAAATATGGGTCAAGCCCACATCCTCCGACGTCTAGAAACAGGCTGATGGAGAAAGGAAAACAAGGAGGCTGAAACAATGGTCGTGACAAAGGAATCACACAGCAGAACGATGCGGATGATTCTCGATAAAAAAGCATAATGTTGCGGATCGGGGTTAGGACGAGATTTACAACAAAGAACGGATCAAATAAGGATCCCAAGGTCCAAGATTTAAATCTGAGGTAGCTATTTCACATCTGAAATAGCAAACTATAACATTATAGTCCATATTAGACTTTTCACTTGGGCAATAACTCCAGTGGATATAAACCGAAAATATGTAACTCGGTTATGATATAACTAGCAAAAATGGCTGTGCGTTGCGATGGGAGAAAAATAATAATCTGCAATTGCCATGACCACATTTTGCTGCATCACCGAGATACACTATCACTCTCATTTTCATAAAATCGTGAACAATTATAAAAATCATGAGCATTTTTTTAACTTGTGAACATATCTGAAACTGTGAACATTTTTCCAATTAATGAACATTTTTATAGATTTTCGAACATTTTTCTAAAATCATGAACATTTTGCAATTTGCAAATATATTCTAAAATTTTTGAAAATTTTCTAAAATATTTTTCTTGAATAGGCGAACATTTCTAGAATCAACGAACATTTTTTTGAAATTGGTGGAACAATTTTTAAATTGACAAACATTTTTAGAAATAGGCGAACATTTTCAGAATCAAGCGATGGTCATTTTTTAATCAGCAAACATTTTATGTATCAATAAACTATTTGTAAGTCAACAGTTTTTTAATTTTTAGTATATTTTTCAATTCTTGAACATTTTTAATACACAATTTTTTTTATAAAATCATGAACACTTTTTTATTTCCCAAACATTTGTTTTAAAAATTACGATTATTATGTGAATATGCGAACATTTTAGAAATCCAAAAACATTTATGAATTACGAAAAAATATTTCGAAATTTCTTTTTAAAATTTTTGGAACTTTTTTGAAGTCTCAAATTATTTAAAGTAGAAAAAACAAAGAAAAAAAAGGAAAACAAAAAAGATATAACGAAATTTAAAAAACCTTCTGCCTAGACATAGGCCGGCCCAAACAGGCGCGGTGGGAGGCGCGTAGTGTCTTATCCCAGCGTGCAGAGAGCTGTATAGAAGGTTTCTAGTGCATGGACCGTCCCAAGCGGAGATTCCTCTGTGTGAAACTTTTTTTTAATCACTTATAGGTTGCATTAGTGCGCAATATTTTGTAAATTGGGGGCAATTTCGGTGACATACCGCCAGAAGCAATAGCCCATTTATCTTTACCTACTAATAAAGCACGCATTGGTTCACCGTCGTGGACTTTTTACGAAAAAGTACTTATGTTTTTTCCTTATTGAACACGCAGTCCCTAATTTAGTCGATCCGGAATGTTCGTTTCTTAAAAAAACTGGCCATCACGCGGAGCGCCGCTGCTCCATGGAGTTTCATAAATAAAAAGGTCAGCGAGGTGGTCTTCGAGAGGAGCCTGCCGCACAAAGCAGCTTGTGGGACAGCGGTGGCGAGCGAGGCAGCAGCAGCAGGACGAGGCTGCAACGGCTGAGCGAGGCAGGGAAAAACGGCAGCAAAGGGGATTGGACATGGAGCTCGGGCAGGGCTTGGTGTAGAACGGGAGGTTTGAGTTGGAGAAGAACAGCAGGAGCGGAGCTCGGCCAGCGTTTTGATTTTCGGCCGAAAAAACTAAATTTCGGCCGAATTTCGGCCATCTCGCCTGGGCCCGGTATATGGGCCTTTCGTCCGAATTATTTGGCCCAGTTTGAATTTATTTGCCCGGCCCAGCTTCTAGGGCCTTCATGTTACGCTTCTGCTCATATAAAAGCACGAACGCAAATGTCCCAACCCTAGAATCGCTGTTTTTCCTCTCGCTCCTCCTGTGGGCGGCGCCGCCGCTGCGCACAGAACACATCCTCGCCAGCGTAGCTTCTCCGGCGTCCGGCCAACGCGCTCACTAGCCTCCCGCCTTCCTCCACATCTCCTCGCCTCCACCCCATCCAGTTCGTGCCATTCGCTGCTCCAAGACAATGGCATGGCGCTCGGCGGCTGCGGTAACGAAGCTGATGGTGCACGAGCCAACCATGGAGGCAGTAGCACGGGGCAGCGACAGCAGCATGGAGGGCGTCCTCTTGTTTGGGAAGGTACAAGCTTTCTTGATGCGTATACATCTCAATCAAGTACGTAGATGCAGTTTCAGTTTCAGTACGTAGATGCAGTTTCAGTACTTGTGCTTCTTTAGATGAATGAGAGGCTGCAATATCATACAGGGGTAAGAAAAACTCACTCTTGATGATTTGAACAGAGTAGTGGCATCATTAATCTGAAATACACATGCATCTTGTAGTCACCAAGGATTCTGACAATGTTTTGACTTGGTATATAATCTGAAACGTACATGCATTTGGTAGTCAGAAAGGTTACCCACGATCTGGTAATAGAAAAGTGGTTACAACCAGTGGCTTGTGCACAAAATTAAAGCTTTTATTATCACATCCAACCACTGGCTTGTATATTTGCAGAAGCATCCCATGTTTGAATCGATCATTTATTTAGATCTACAACGCGTCCAATATAAACTTCAGTTGTGTTTGTGTATTTAACTAAGTAGTTGTTGACCACTGATTAATTTCAATGTCCAGCGGTACTAGAGCATCAGCTTGTATATAAATTATTTATTCCTTAGTATCTGTTTTTGTTCCTCATTCATATCAGGACACCCTAGTAAGAAAGGTTTGCTTTCTTAGCTGTCTACTCTTTATAACTGACCGTCGTTCTTTTGTCATGTGATTTTCAGGTAATGGAACTGCAAATAGGAGTGGCAGCGGCGACCAGGATGCAAATGGAAGTGGTTCCCAAAGACCTTGGAAAGGTATTACTATGCTTTGCTTGGTCACACGATGCTATTGGAACCATGATCTTTATTTGCTAGGTTCAATTAAACTGATGTTTGTAACCTTGCAATGCAGGACTTAAAGACAATAACTTATATGATCCTTGGAACCATGCATGGCCGTATTATGGGGGTTTTGATTGCACGTACTGCAGCCTAAAGCACAAAGGTGGAGGTGCAACCCGTGTCGCGGAGCACCTTGGTGGTATTGTAGGTAATGTGAGGAGCTGTCCCAATGTGCCAAGAAATGTGAGAGATGCAATGAGAGAGTGCCGGGATGAATCAAGGAGGAAGAAAAGAGACAAACAAAATAGCAGGCTGAGAATTGAAAGAAATATTATGGAAGGGTTGTATAAAAAAGGAGGGGTGGTTAACGTACCAGATGATGATGAAGAAGAAATTCAGATGAATATTAGAGAAGCATTGCGTGACCAGAATGTCTCTCGCAGAATTGAAAGGAGAATTGGATCTGTCCTACAATTGTCTTATGTTCTTAAAATATTTGCTTTGTTCTAATTAGGTATGTACATATGTTATTACAATATTGTTCTTGAATACTTGGATCTGTCCTATAGTTGTTTTATGTTCTCAATGCCTCGTTCTCATTAGGTATATATGCATTTTACGTATGTTATTACAATATTGTTCTTGAATACTTGGATCTGTCCTATAGTTGTTTTATGTTCTTAATGGCTTGTTCTCATTAGGTATATATGCATTTTATGTAATTTTGCAGACTTTATCTATAGAGAGATTGAAAAGGTTGTCGAAGAGATAGGGCATGAGCATATAGTTCAAATAGTAACCGATAATGGATCCAATTATAAGAAAGCTTGCAAAACCCTTATAGAAGAACCAAAATACTCTCATATTGTTTGGCAACCGTGTGCGGCCCATACCGTCAATCTTATGCTAAAAGATATAGCAAAATTTCCTGAGGTTGATGTGATAGTCAAGAGTGCCAAAGGATTGGAAGGAGTGTCAGTGGAGGTATGAGCCTGGGTATGTGTTTGCTGAAGAGTGTTTGTCTAGTAATGTTTGGTGGAACGCACTAGAGTGGGTATTGAGTTCATTGAGGCCACTTTATACGGCCATGAGGTATGCTGATACACAAAAACAATGCACACTTTCTGGCTTCAAAAAAAGCATGATGCTTGCTATACAAAGGATGGAAGCCCATCTTGGCCCTACATCAAGGTTGTACCTTTCGTTCATGCGCAAGGTGGGCAAGAGGATAGATGCAATGGAAGAAGATACATTTATGGTTGCAGGTAGTGATAAATGATTCGGCCTTCGCAATTTATGTTTTCTTTTTTCTGTTCTTTAACTCATGTGGCTCTATTGTTTTTCAGCTGCTGTCCTTGACCCATATACACATTACAAGCTGAACCTTTGCAACCACACAGATTATGCCACTTCACTAACAGATGCGATAGCGAAGATATTAGACCCAGTGAGTGCTCTTTCAGCCATTGATGAAGTGAGCAAGTTCAGGGAGTGCCAAGGGAGGTTTGGGACCAGATTGGCAGAAGAAGCTGTGGCGAGAATGGGGCCAAGTAAGTTATGGTGTTTTAGTTCTAGAATTTCCATTTCCTTTTGGTTTGCATTCCTGAAAATTTCATTGGTGTTATCTTGCAGCCCAATGGTGGTTTCAGTTTGGAGGGGATGTTCCTGCATTGCAGAAATGTGCAATGAGAATTTGCTCACAATGTGTCTCCTCTAGTGGGTGTGAGAGAAATTGGAGCGCTTTTGCTTTGGTGCACACAAAGCAAAGAAGTCGTCTTCTATATGACAAGCTCCACAAGCTAGTTTCTGTACGCTACAACTTAAAGGTATAAACCATCACTTTTACTTTCTACTTTGTGTTGTCCTTGCATGTCATATAATTTACTTGTTTACTATTCAAACCTTGAAGATACGTGCTGAAGAAGATCAAGAGAAAGAGAGAGATATAGATAAAGAAATTGATCCAAGTGCATTGCTAATGGATACCACAATGTTTGATGAAACAAACCCAATAATGGAGTGGCTGAATGAGGATGTAGAGGATCCGATTGTGGATGGAGCTGATGCAGCTAGTGCTGTTTTTGAGCAAATAAGGCGCCTCAACTCAAGCAGGAAGGCGTCTTATGTTGGTTCAAAGGGTAATAACAAGAAAAGAAAGAGGAATGATGATGATGAGAATGAGTTTCTTGAAACTGAGAGTGAGGATGATGAAGAAGAGAATGAATATGTTGATAATGACATCGAGGATGATGATGGGGTGAGTGAGGATGATGAGGATGGTGAACAAGATCAGCTAGAGACACAAATGCAACTTGAAGAAGAGACACAAGTACAAGTTCAAAAGGAGGCACCAACAAGCACTGGCCATTTGGAGACTAGATCTGGACGACTTATTAGGAAGAAGACCAAGAACGTCAACAGCCTCTACTCGTAAATTTGGTAAGTCTCTTCTTTTTGGTGTTTCTGATTCAGGTTTGTTACTTAGAAAAATCTAGCTTGATGTATATGTTCAAAGCGGCTGATCTTTAAATAGCTTGATGTATATTGCTTTCTTTAAGTAGGTTGATCTTTAATTGTTCTCGTGCTCTAATGTTTATGCTCACTGTGTATGATTAGTACTGCTGTTCTAATTGCTCACCTAGTAGTGTTGCTGTAATTGATACTTATCTTCTTGTATTGTTGCTATAATTGCTACTTATCACATACCAGTGATGTTCTAGTTGCTACCAATCACTTAGTAGTGTTGTTCTAATTGCTACTTAACACGGTATTTTAGTTGCTACTTGGAACTGCTAGTTACTTAGATGTATGCACTCTGTATCATGACCCTTCCTCTGTTTTCTCCAAACCAGAAATGGCACGTGAGCAAAGGATATCAAGAAGCTTTTGGATGTTGGGAAGCTTGGAGCTGATGCTTCAAATAAGCTGATGGTTGTCTTTTGGAGATGTTTCTATGTTTAATGCTTTAAAGTCTTTTGGCTGTACTGGACTATTTAAACTTTGAATTATGCTGTGATGGTTGAACTGATGCTGGACGGTTAAGGGTTTATGTCAGAGGCAACTTTATAACTAATGTGTGCCTGTTATGTTGGACTGTTAAGGGTTATGTTGGAGGCAATTTTATAACTAATGTGTGTCTGTTATGTTGGATTGTTAACTGTTATGTTGGAGGCAACATTATAGCTAACGTGTGCCTGTTATGTTGGGCAGATTCAATTTTCTTAATCCCTAGAGCTTATTTGCTAAAGTTTATAAGATCTCTCCTGATGGTTGTTGTGCTGATATGTTTTGCTCTATTTTATTTAAAGTTTTGTTCAAATTTCGGCCGAATTTCGGCCAAATTTCGGTTAAATTTTGGCCAATTTTTCAAATTTTGATTTTGCAATTTCGTCCGAGATTTTGCCGAATTTTTTGAAATTCCCGAAATTCGGCCATTTCGGCCAAGGACGAAAAAAAACACAAACCGAAAAGGTAAAAAATTATAGTCCATATTATTATGGACTTTTCACTTGATAATAAGCCCGGACGACATAAACCGAATAACATGGCCGCTGGACAATCTTAAGCCACGAAGAACTGACCCTTTATTACCCACATTCGCAAACGTTTAAGATACCAACATGCGATGCGTGTGTAATGCACCCATGATGATCAGTTATAAGCAACTCTTGGGGACGAACCCGACCTTGCCTCCTCGCAGGTCGTAAACCACCTCCGTCGTCGCCTGAGCCAAGGAGCCGATAACCGTGATGTCCCGTGCGTGCGCCGGCACCGGCGCGTACGCGAGGCACCCCACGGAGAAGATGTTACCGCGGTCCTTGAAGTACATCGTCTGCTGGACGCCGGGCTCCAGGCCCGCACCGCCCTCGAAGGTGAGCTTGACCGCCGGCACCCCGACGCTGCTCTGGCCGGTGAAATTGTAGCACGTGTCGAGCTCGCCGTACGGCGGCGCCACAGGGTACTGCCCCATCCACCCCCTGAACTGATCGCGGAGGGCCGCGTAGACCTCCGGCTGCAGGTAGGTGAACGTCGTGTGCAGCTCCATCAGCGCGTCGCCGGCGAGTGCCGGAGGCGGAACCGGGATGTCCTGCCCGGCGACGCTCACGCCGACGAGCCGGAGGAAGTACAGGTTCGGGTGGGAGGCTTTGCTCTTTAGGGTGGCGTAGCTCACTATGTTCGGGCGCTTGGCGCCGAAAGAGAGGAAGCCCGCCGAGTAGGGGAAGGCCGAGGGCAGGCAGTAGGAGAAGGCGACCGTGTCCGGCGACAGAACGACCCGCGACGCCAGCGAGTGGGGGTCCCGGCTGAGGTCGAGGACTCCCGACGAGCGGCCCTCCGTGCTGGCGCCGCGCATCTCCACGCAGACGAACCTGAAGTCGTCCACGGCGACCGACCGCGAGACCGTGAGTGTGTCGGTGACGAAGGTGGCGTTGAGCACGACGGCGCCCTTCTTTGTCAGGGTTGCCGTGCAGCTGGGTCCGGAGCAGTCGCTCAGCGGGCAGTTTCTCGAGCCACACGGGATCTGGGCGAGGGAAGACGACCGGGACGGGTCGAAGAGGTGCTTCTTGCCGCACCGCCCCCCGGTGCATGGCTCGCACCGGAGGAGCGTGGCTCCCACGGTGGCCGTGTCGAATCCCACGGTGAGTCTCTGCACCGGGGTGCCGTAGCCGACGGTGACGTGGTACTCTGATGCGCCCGGAAGAGACTGGAGTGGGGTTCCGGTCGAGGGGATCGTCACCCCGGACTTTTTATAGTCGCCTGAATCGCCGAAGAGGGCGCGCAGGCGGAGGGCGTCGCCGATCGAGGGCATGCTTTGGCCCGAACGGGCACCGGCGCCAGAAGCAGGAGCGCACGGGCTAAGCCGATGCATTACCGGCAGCCATCCTCCATCTCCTGAAAAATGACCACAAGTTCATTAGCATGAGAGGTATTGGCTCTGAATTAAATTGATGCAAGACACTTCACCAGAAGGGACGGGCGAGCAGGTCGACGGACTCCTCGGATCGGATGAGAGGACAACAAAGTGCTTTCCACCATTGGAGTAGCTGGTGTGGTAAGAGCTGCCAAGGTGAGCAGCAGCAAGAATCAGACAGAAAAGCAGAGAGGGAATGGCGGAAGCCATTGCTTGTTGTGCTATGTAATGGTGGTGCAGTTGCATGGTACCTCGTAGGAACCTGCCCTATATATAGCCGTGACATCCAGCTAGGTTGCCAGCGTTTGAAACTGTCATCTCTCCTCCTACGACGCCCGACGACGGGGATCAGTCTTTTGTCGTGTGTTCTCCTATGACGATCGGCCCAAAGCCAGGTACATACAAGCGCTAATGCCTGCGGAAATGGATAGGGATTTACGCCCATCCTTCCAACATGGGAGGAGAATTAATTATGCACAGCTAGCTACTAGCCGGAAGAATCAGCGACCAAGTTATCCATATCAATAGCTTCATTGCTAGCTGTTAGAGCATCTTCAACAGGCGCGCTATCTTAGCCGTGCGCTGGAAAAAGCTGTTTTTTCTGTGCACGCGGAGTCGAAACGGGCGCTCCAGTAGCCACGCAATAATCACGCGCGCGGTATAATGGGTTCAGCGCGCGGAGGAAAATGGCATCGCGCGCTGCTTATTTCGTGCAACGACGACTCGCGCGTGACTTCACCAACCGCCAGACCTCCAGGCGCTGTTTTAGGATGAGCATCGAGTTGTTCAAACACATTGCAGAGAAACTGGCGAGCCATGATCGGTTTTTTCAGTAGAGGAGGAATGCCGCCGGAGAACTCGGGCATAGTACCTTTCAAAAGGTGACAGCCGCTTTGCGTACGTTGGCATACGGTATTCCGGCGGGTCTAGTTGATGATCACTAGGCCATAGATGAGAGTCAAGCCATCATGTGTGTCAAGCACTTCGTAGTCAGAATTATGCAAGTGTTTGGTCTGGAATATTAGAGAGCTTCCGATGCTGAAGACACTGCAAGGCTTTTGGAGATGAACAAAGCACGCAGGTTTCCAGGTATGCTTGGCTCAATAGATTGCATGCATTGGAGTTGAAAAAACTGTCTTAAGGCATGATATGGACAATTCCACGGCCAGAAAAAGGGTTCCTCTATAATCCTTGAAGCAGTGGCCGATTAGGAGACTTGAATTTGGCATGTGTTTTTTTTGAATGCCTGGATCTTTGAATGACATCAACGTCCTTAATCGATCACCACTCATGTATAAGATTGCAAATGGTGAAACTACACCGGTGGAGTTTGTAGCAAATGACCATACATATAACTATGGCTACTATTTTACGGATGACATCTACCCAAAGTGGCAAACATTTGTGAAGCCATTGAAAAAAAGGAAGGTAAGAAAAATCTTGATTTCCACAATGCTCAGGTGGCGGCTAGGAAAGATGTGGAGAGCGCTTTCAGGATTTTGCAAGCCTAATTTGCTATTGTGAGAAAACCGGCTAGATTTTGGGATCAAAAAATCATTTGGTACATCATGAACGCTTATGTGATCATGCATAACATGATCATCTGGAATGAGTGTGGGCAAGATATAGACTATTCTCAGTATGAGTTATTGGGACGTCTCGTGCGAGTGCGGAGGAGGGCTGCGAGGGTGGCCCGATTTATTGCCTCCTATAATTCCATTCGACGTGCCGAAACGCATGATGATCTTCCGTAGAATCTAATCGAGGAGTGGTGGGCATGGAATGGGCGACAAAACTAGTTTGTTGTTGTATGTTTGATGTTGTATTGTTGAACTATTTGTTGTATTGGAATATAAACTATTTGTTTGAGTTGTAATAATAATTAAACTATTTATTGTTGATTTTTTTGTGTTTGATCTTTTTGGTTTAGTGAGAAATGTAGTTTGTGCTGGGCGCACTGTAAATTTAGCGCGCCTGCTGGAGCTATAGTAAGTAATGTAAACACTCCTACTCGAATATGTTCCGGAGTGTTAGACTCTGCCCTATTTAACCATGCCCCGAAAAGACTCGATATAGAGGTGAAGGACTGCACCGAGTGAAACACGAATAGTACGCCATAGCTCAAAACAGGCTCGCGTCCCGTACACCAGAGTAACCTGGCTAGCGGGCATGTCAGAAATAAATGTTGTATCTGAAAGTGCGTTATATCGACTAGAGGGGGGGTGAATAGGCGATTTTTATGAATTCTTCACCGAGGAATTTGCTGGTGAGGAAATTCCTAACTGAAGAACTACTAGCAGCGGAATAAGTACTCAGAAGTAAACATAACAGAATACAAGCATAGTCATCATAGCGAGATGAAGACAAACATAGAGTACAGAAAGCATAAACACAGGATAACACAAGAAAGAAGACGGACAGACTAAAAAAATTGAACTGAGGAAATTGAGAAAGTCTTCAGTCAAAGTCTTCAAACAGATATGAACAGGTACACAACAACAGACATGAGGAAATGAAAGAGTTGAGGAAATAGAACCAGGAGGCTTGGTGAAGACAATGATTTGGTAGACCAGTTCCAACTGCTGTCTCAGTTGTACATCTGGTTGGAGCGGCTGAGTATTTAAACTCGAGGACACCCAGTCCCGGACACACAGTCCTCACCGTATTATCCTTGAGCTAAGGTCACACAGACCTTGCCCAATCACTCGTGGTAAGTCTTCAGGTGACTTTTGAACCTTCACAAACGCGGTCACTCGGGGATCCACAATTCCTCTTGGATGCTCTAGACCTTGACGCCTAACCGTCTGGAAGAAGCACAATCTTCAAAGGTAACAAGCATCGGATCCACGCAGGATCAATATCTTCAGTGATGCTTAATCACTTTGGGTTTGTAGGTGTTGGGTTTTGGGTTTTCCTCACTTGATGATTTTCGCTCAAAGTCCTCGGAGGTTGAGATGCTCTCAATTGACAAGTGTTAGTTTCTCTCGGAGCAGCCAACCAGCTAGTGGTTGTAGGGGCGGCTACTTATAGCCTCGGGAGCAGCCCGACATGATAAGACATAAATGCCCTTGTCTGATATGACCGTTAGGTGGGTAGATATTTTGGGACAGCTGGCGCATAGCACAGCAACGGTCGGAATTTTGGCTATCAAAGTCCTCAGGGCTATCATGTTCCTCACTATGTAGGCAATTCACACTGGTGAATTCCTAACTCCTCAGTTAGAACAAATTCCTCAGAGACTAGAAGAACTTCGTCTCTCTCACTGAAGAATATGACTGAACTGTATGAGATTTCCAATGGCTTCACTCGAAGGGATTGGTAGGTGTAGGATTTTGAGTTGAGCATCACATGGAAATTTTTCCTTAGTATTTCGTCAACCCCCTTTAACAGTACGGTTTTTCCTATGACTCGAGAAATAGAAAATGAAACTACGAAGACAAAAGTCTTCACGCTTCATATTCCTCGGATGAATACCAAGTCTTCAAGGTCACACCAATTTCTTCACTTTCAAAGTCTTTAGATATCCAAAGTCTTCAGACGAAGAACTTCATTTTTAGGGGTCGACTTTCTCTGTAAATATCAAACTCCTCATAGACTTATAGACTTGTGTACAGTCACAAACGCATCAGTCCCTTAACCTATAAGTCTTCAATACACCAAAATCACTAAGGGGCACTAGATGCACTTACAATCTCCCCCTTTTTGGTGATTGATGACAATATAGGTTAAGTTTTCAACGGGGATAAACATATGAAGTGTAAATACTGATATTGAGGAATTTGATTGCAAGATATAGAAGAACTCCCCCTGAAGATGTGCATAGTAAGGAATTTGCTTTTGAAGCGATGCACACTTAAAGAGTATAATCATGGAGATCTCCCCCTATATCTTGTAATTCATACACGCATTTGATATATAATGTGAAGAATTTGAAATGCATGATGAAACATGGTGACTGATGTAATTCAGCATGCGTGCATTAACATTAATGAGGAATAAGCATGCAGAAGAACACAGCAAAAGTATCAGGTCACCATAGAGTTTAAGATTACAACTCGATCCAGCAAAGTCATCAGAAGAACGAGAGTTGTAACTTAGCAAACAAACGCCCATATAAGATAGACCCGCTTGAAGACTAACTCAAATTTCTCCCTCTTTGTCATCAAATGACCAAAAGGGTTGAAACTGAGGACTAACGCCAAGAATATCAAGAAGATGGAGGAGCGCCAACGTGGTCAGGGTCTTGAGTCGATGTAGGGCCTGCCGCAGTGTCGTCCAAGTCTTCATGCTCGTCTGTGGCGCGTGATGAAGAATATGAGCTAGCCACCAAGGAAGGAACCTTGACCCTCTTGAATTTCTTCGGAGGAGGAGCAGACCAGTCAAAGTCTTCCTTGGAGCCCATTTGTTTCAGATCTTCTTCACCATATAGATGTGACAGAATAGCCCAGGTGCGATCAAACACTTCATGGAGGTAGTAGTGGTTTTTCTTCACTGCATTATGTGTGGAAGTCATGTTGTGAAGAATGGAACCAAACTGACGCTTAACCCATTTGTGGTTGCGATCCACCTTCTGGTGAAGACTTATCAGCAGTTCACGATCAGTCAGCACACAAGGAGTAGTAGCTTGAGGACTTGTCTTGGTAGCATTGGCAGCAGTATCATGAGTGGCAGAGTCATCATTGGTGGAGTAAGATGCAGCTTTGCGGAACTGACCATCCAATGGACGAATGCCTTCATCGATCACGGTTGGTGACTTGCCCTTTTCTTCACCTGAAGAATATGTCCGTTTGAGGACTTCAATCGGAGGCAAGTAGCTGCCATAGTTGAGAGTGTCAGCCTTGTAGTTGAGTGAAGATCTTGTTATGAGGAATCTCATGATCCATGGCGCGTAAGGCTTCAGCTCAAACGAAGAAAGTGCAACATTTGCAAGAGTCCTCATGAAGAAATCATGATAATTGTTAGGGATGCCATGCATGATGTTGAAGAGCATATTCTTCATCATCCCCACAATTTCTTCATCAGAGGAGTCATGACCTTTGATTGGACTGATAGTCTTTGTCAGAATGCGATAGACTGTCCTAGGCACATAGAGTAATTCCTTCACGAGGAATTTGGTCCTTGGAGTTTGTCCTGGCTTCAGCGGCTTCATGAGCACTTGCATGTAGTGATCAGCGAGTTCAGGCTCATCATACAGACAACGAGCACCGTTAAGTGGAGGACTGATTGGCAGGGCACGAAGCAATTCAGTGGCTGGTGCCTTCTAATATGTGTTTTCAGTCATCCAGTCCAACACCCATGAGTTTACGTCAGCAGCATCGCCTGTGATATGCAAAGTTGCGTAAAACTGAAGAATAAGCTCTTCGTTCCAATCAACAATGTCAGAGCAGAAATTTAGCAAGCCAGCGTCATGAATCATGCTGAGGACTTGACAGAAGCACGACATGGATTCCATGTCCACATGAGGAATATGCTCATGATCGAAGACTTTGTCCTTGTTGAAGAGCACCGAGGAATAGAAGTTGGCCTGGCTGGCAGTCCAGAAACGCTTCCTTCTAAGACGAGCATTGTCATAGGGGTTGAAGTCAGTGAAGAACACGTGCTCGCCGAAGAAATCATCAGCCCTGAATTTTTGCTTCTTAGAGAAGGGATCCTTTGGCTTGGGCTGAGGAGTGTCAGTCAGTTGCAGCACCACCTCAGGAATCGCAATCTCAGGTTCCTCAGGCTGAGGAATTCCAGGCTCTTCAGCAGCTTCAGGGTTGCCAATTCTTCATTGACAATTTCTTCAGCACTAGCGGCTGGAATTTCTTCATGAACACTTGGGGTTGCATGAGGTTCTTCAGATCCCATTTGTACTTCAGTGGTAGTAGGGGACTGAGGAATAGCTTGGAGGGGAGTGAACATTGGGGAGTTGGGATGCTGACTGTCCCAAAATTCATCATTGAGGACCGGAGTGATACAGCCAATATCCACATCCTCCTCTTAAATTTCTTCAACACATGCCTCTTCAGCAGTAAACTGAGGCAAAGGTGAGGAAATGATTGGGGTTGAAGAGATCTCATCCACTTCAATTTCTTCGTCCAACTGCTCTAAAGAAGCAGCAGAATGAGGTTCTTCATCAGATTCATCAGGAATCACATAGTCTTCACCAAAAGGAACAAGGTCCTTTGATGGCATTGATGAAACTGGAACGGCATCAATTGGTTTGTCAATTGAACTGATCAGAGTCTTCATCTTCTTTGGAGCTGTAGAATTTGATGAAGCTGATGCCTTCCTTTTCTTCACAGCTGCACGTTCTGTAGCCTTGGTCTTCTTCGCATCTGATGCAGATGGAAGGATTGGAGTTGGTGTAGGCGCAGGAGGTGCAGAGGACATTGGTTCATGTTCCTCAGGCGCAACTGATGCAGTTGCCCTGATTTGTTCACTTTCTTCAGGCGCACCACTAGTGGATGCCCTGGCAATATCTTCAGCGGCTGGAATGGAGTCATCAGCCCTGGCACTCTCATTTTCTTCAGTAGGCTGAGCAGATGCCTCAGCCTGAGTAACTTCAATGTGTGCAAGTGGAGCAGCACTTGAAGTGAATTTCTTTGTCAGATTGACGAAACGTACCTTGGCGCCCTTCCAGTCAGCATAATAGCGATCAAATTCATCGCTCGGTTGCTTGATTTCAGCTTGCAAGGCAAGAAGCTGATCAGGGGTGAGAGTGAGGACATTGTCCTTGAGGTAGCGCTGTTTCTTGTACTACGCTTTCTTCAGACTTCTGCCTTGTTCAAATTTCCATTTCTCTTCTTCAATGAAGGCAGTGAGGACATGGCTTTGACCAGGAGTGAGGTTCATCTCTGGCAAAGGCGTGTTGGGGTCCTTATGTTGGGGAACATAGTAATTTCAAAAAAATTCCTACGTACACGCAAGATCATGGTGATGGCATAGCAACGAGAGGATAGAGTATTGTCCACGTACCCTCGTAGACCGTAAGCGGAAGCGTTATGACAACGCGGTTGATGTAGTCGTACGTCTTCACGATCCGGCCGATCCAAGTACCGAACGTACGGCACCTCTGAGTTCAGCACACGTTCAGCTCGATGACGATCCCCGGACTCCGATCCAGCAAAGTTTCGGGGATGAGTTCCGTCAGCACGACGGCGTGGTGACGATGATGATGCTCTACCGGCACAGGGCTTCGCCTAAACTTGGCGACGATATGACCGAGGTGGAATATGGTGGAGGGGGCACTGCACACGGCTAAGGAACGATCCATAGATCAACTTGTGTGTTCTGGGGTGCCCCCCTGCCCCCGTATATAAAGGAGCAAGGGGGAGGCCGACCGGCCCTTGTGGGCGCGCCAAGGAGGAGGAGTCCTCCTCCTAGTAGGAGTAGGACTCCCCCTTTCCTACTCCTACTAGGAGGGGAAAGGAAGGGGAAGAGGGGGAAGGAAAGAGGGGGGGCGCCGCCCCCTCCTAGTCCAATTCGGACCAGAGGGAGAGGGGGCACGCGGCCCACCCTGGCCGCCCCTCTCTCTTTCCACCAAGGCCCATGTGGCCCATTATCTCTCCCCGAGGGGTTCCGGTAACCCTCCGACACTCCGGTTTTCTCTGAAAACGTCCGGAACACTTCCGGTGTCCGAATATAGTCGTCCAATATATCAATCTTTATGTCTCGACCATTTTGAGACTCCTCGTCATGTCCGTGATCACATCCGGGACTCCGAACAAACTTCGGTACATCAAAACTTATAAACTCATAATAAAACTGTCATCGTAACGTTAAGCGTGCGGACCCTACGGGTTCGAGAACTATGTAGACATGACCTAGAACTATTCTCGGTCAATAACCAATAGCGGAACCTGGATGCCCATATTGGTTCCTACATATTCTACGAAGATCTTTATCGGTCAAACCGCATAACAACATACGTTGTTCCCTTTGTCATCGGTATGTTACTTGCCCGAGATTCGATCGTCGGTATCCGATACCTAGTTCAATCTCGTTACCGGTAAGTCTCTTTACTCGTTACGTAATGCATCATTCCGTAACTAACTCATTAGCTACATTGCTTGCAAGGCTTATAGTGATGTGCATTACCGAGAGGGCCCAGAGATACCTCTCCGACAATCGGAGTGACAAAACCTAATCTCGAAATACGCCAACCCAACATGTACCTTTGGAGACACCTGTAGTACTCCTTTATAATCACCCAGTTACGTTGTGACGTTTGGTAGCACCCAAAGTGTTCCTCCGGTAAATGGGAGTTGCATAATCTCATAGTTGCAGGAACATGTATAAGTCATGAAGAAAGCAATAGCAACATACTAAACGATCAAGTGCTAAGCTAACGGAATGGGTCAAGTCAATCACATCATTCTTCTAATGACGTGATCCCATTAATCAAATGACAACACATGTCTATGGTTAGGAAACATAACCATCTTTGATTAATGAGCTAGTCAAGTAGAGGCATACTAGTGACCCTATGTTTGTCTATTTATTCACACATGTATTATGTTTCCGGTTAATACAACTCTAGCATGAATAATAAACATTTATCATGAAATAAGGAAATAAATAATAACTTTATTATTGCCTCTAGGGCATATTTCCTTCAGTCTCCCACTTGCACTAGAGTCAATAATCTAGTTCACATCGCCATGTGATTTAACATCAATATTCATATTTGTATATGATTAACACCCATAGTCCACATCGTCATGTGACCAACACCCAAAGGGTTTACTAGAGTTAATAATCTAGTTCACATCGCTTATGTGATTAACACCCAAAGAGTACTAAGGTGTGATCATGTTTTGCTTGTGAGAGAAGCTTAGTCAACGGGTCTGTCACATTCAGAGCCGTATGTATTTTGCAAATATTCTATGTCTACAATGCTCTGCACGGAGCTACTCTAGCTAATTGCTCCCACTTTCAATATGTATCCAGATTGAGACTTAGAGTCATCTGGATCGGTGTAAAAGCTTGCACCAATGTAACTCTTTACTACGGGCTCTTTTATCACCTCCATAATCGAGAAATATTTCCTTAGTCCTCACTAAGGATATTCTTAACTGATGTCCAGTGATCTACTCTTAGATCAAAATTGAATTCCTTTGTCAAACTCAGAGCAAGGTATACAATAGGTCTGGTTCACAGCATAGCATACTTTATAGAACCTATGACTGAGGCATAGGGAATGACTTTTCATTCTCTTTCTATTTTCTGCCATGGTCGGGTCTTGAGTCTTACTCAAATTCACACCTTTGCATCACAGGCAAGAACTCCTTCTTTGACTCTTCCATTTTGAACTATTTCAAAAATTTATCAAGGTATGTACTCATTGAAAAATCTTATCAAGCGTCTTGATCTATCTATATAGATATTGATGCTCAATGTGTAAGCAGCTTCACTGAGGTCTTGCTTTGAAAAACTCTTATTCAAGTATCCTTTCATGCTATCCAGAATTTCTATATCATTTCCAATCAACAATATGTCATCCACATATAATATTAGAAATGCTACGGAGCTCCCACTCACTTTCTTGTAAATACAGGCTTCTCAAAAAGTCTGTATAAAACCATATGCTTTGATCAACTCATCAAAGCGTATATTCCAACTCCGAGAGGCTTGCACCAGTCCATAAATGGATCGCTGGAGCTTGTACACTTTGTTAGCACCTTTAGGATTGACAAAACCTTCTGGTTGCATCATATACAACTCTTCTTTAATAAATCCATTAAGGAATGCAGTTTTGATATCCATTTGCCAGATTTCATAAAATGTGGTAATTGCTAATATGATTCGGACAGACTTAAGCATCGACACGAGTGAGAAAATCTCATCGTATTCAACACCTTGAACTTGTCAAAAACCTTTTTGCGACAAGTCGAGATTAGTGGATAGTAACACTACTATCAGTGTCCATCTTCCTCTTGAAGATCCATTTATTTAACATGGCTTGCTGATCATCGAGCAAGTCAATCAAAGTCCATACTTTGTTCTCATACATGGATCATATCTCAGATTTTATGGCCTCAAGCCATTTCATGGAATCTGGGCTCATCATTGCTTCCTCATAGTTCGTAGGTTTATCATGGTCTAGTAACATGACTTTCAGAACAGGATTACCGTACCACTCTGGTGCGGACCGTACTCTGGAAGACCTACGAGGTTCTGTAGTAACTTGATCTGAAGTTTCATGATCATCATCATTAGCTTACTCACTAATTGGTGCAGGAATCACTGGAACTGATTTCAGTGATGAACTATTTTCCAATTCGGGAGAAGGTACAGTTACCTCATCAAGTTCTACTTTTCCTTCCACTCACTTCTTTCGAGAGAAACTCCTTCTCTAGAAAGGATCCATTTTTAGCAACGAATATCTTGCCTTCGGATCTGTGATAGAAGGTGTACCCAACAATTTCCTTTGGGTATTCTATGAAGACGCACTTCTCTGATTTGGGTTTGAGCTTATCAGGTTGAAAACCTTTTTCATATAAGCATCACAACTCCAAACTTTAAGAAACGACAGCTTAGGTTTACTGCTAAACCATAGTTCATACGGTGTTGTCTCAACGGATTTAGATGGTGCCCTATTTAAATGTGAATGCAGCTGTCTCTAATGCATAACCCCAAAACGATAGTGGTAAACCGATAAGAGACATCATAGATCGCACCATATCTAGTAAAGTACGATTACAACGTTCGGACACACCATTACATTATGATGTTCCAGGTGGCGTGATCTGTGAAACTATTCCACATTGTTTTAATTGAAGACCAAACTCGTAACTCAAATATTCGTCTCCGCGATCAGATCGCAGAAACTTTATTTTCTTGTTATGATGATTTTTCCACTTCACTCTGAAATTCTTTGAACTTTTCAAATGTTTCAGACTTGTGCTTCATTAAGTAGATATACTCATATCTGCTCAATTCATCTTGTGAAGGTCAGAAAATAATGATACCCGCCACGAGCATCAACATTCATTGGACCGCATACATCAGTATGTATTATTTCCAATAAGTCACTAGCTCGTTCCATTGTTCCGAAGAACGGAGTTTTAGTCATCTTGCCCAAAAGGCATGGTTCGCAAGCATCAAATGATTCACAACCAAGAGATTCCAAAAATCCATCTTTATGGAGTTTCTTCATGCACTTTACACCGATATGACCCAAACGGCAGTGCCACAAATAAGTTGCACTATCATTATCAACTTTGCATCTTTTGGCATCAATATTATGAATATGTGTATCACTACGATCGAGATCCAACAAACTATTTTCATTGGGTATATGACCATCAAAGGTTTTATTCATTTAAACAGAACAACAATTATTCTCTGATTTTAAATGAATAACCGTATTGCAATAAACATGATCAAATCATATTCATGCTCAACGCAAACACCAAATAACATTTATTTAGGTTCAACACTAATCCCGAAAGTATAGGGAGTGTGGATGATGATCATATCAATCTTGGAACCACTTCCAACACACATCGTCACTTCACCCTCAACTAGTTTCTGTTTATTCTGTAACTCCTGTTTCGAGTTACTAATCTTAGAAACCGAACAAGTATCAAATACTCAGGGGTTACTATAAACACTAGTAAGGTACACATCAATAACATGTATATCAAATATACCCTTGTTCACTTTGCCATCCTTCTTATCCACCAAATATTCAAGGTATTTCCGTTTCTAGTGACCATTTCTTTTGCAGTGTAAGCACTCAGTTTCAGGCTTTGGTCCATCTTTGGTCTTCTTCACGGGAGTGACAACTTGTTTGCCATTCTACTTGAAGTTTCCCTTTCTTTCCCTTTGCCCTTTTCTTGGAACTAGTGATCTTTGTCAATCATCAACTCTTGATGCTCTTTTTTGATTTCTACCTTCGTCGATTTCAACATCACGAAGAGCTCGGGAATCGTTAACGTCATCCCTTGCATACTATAGTTCATCATTAAGTTCTAGTAACTTAGTGATGGTGACTAGAGAATTCTGTCAATCACTATCTTATCTGGAAGATTAACTCCCACTTGATTCAAGTGATTGAAGTACCCAGATAATCTGAGCACATGCTCACTAGTTGAGCGATTCTCCTCCATCTTTTAGCTATAGAACTTGTTGGAGACTTCATATCTCTCAACTCGGGTATTTGCTTGAAATATTAACTTCAATACCTGGAACATCTCATATGGTCCATGACGTTCAAAACGTTTTTGAAGTCCCGATTCTAAGCCATAAAGCATGGTGCACAAAACTATCAAGTAGTCATCATATTGAGCTAGCCAAACATTCATAACGTCTGCATATGCTCCTGCAATAGGTCTGTCACCTAGCGGTGCATTAAGGACATAATTCTTCTGTGCAGCAATGAGAATAAACCTCAGATCACGGATCCAATCCGCATCATTGCTACTAACATCTTTCAACACAATTTTCTCTAGGAACATATAAAAATAAACATATGAAAGCAACAACGCAAGCTATTGATCTACAACATAATTTGCAAAATACTACCAGGACTAAGTTCATGATAAATTAAAGTTCAATTAATCATATTACTTAAGAACTCCCACTTAGAAAGACATCTCTCTAATCCTCTAAGTGATTACGTGATCCATATCAACTACACCATGTCCGATCATCACGTGAGATGGAGTAGTTTCAACGGTGAACATCAATATGTTGATCATATCTACTATATGATTCACGCTCGACCTTTCGGTCTCCGTGTTCCGAGGCCATATCTGCATATGCTAGGCTCGTCAAGTTTAACCTGAGTATTCTGCGTGTGCAAAACTGGCTTGCACCCGTTGTAGATGGACGTAGAGCTTATCACACCCGACCATCACGTGGTGTCTGGGCACGACGAACTTTGGCAACGGTGCATACTCAGGGAGAACACTTCTTGATAATTTTTAGTGAGAGATCATCTTAAAATGCTACCGTCAATCAAAGCAAGATAAGATGCATAAAGGATAAACATCACATACAATCAATATAAGTGATATGATATGGCCATCATCATCTTGTGCTTGTGATCTCCATCTCCGAAGCACCGTCGTGATCACCATCGTCACCGGCGCGACACCTTGATCTCCATCATAGCATCGTTGTCGTTTACACCATCTATTGCTTCTACGACTATCGCTACCACTTAGTGATAAAGTAAAGCAATTACAGGGCGTTTGCATTTCATACAATAAAGCGACAACCATATGGCTCCGGCCAGTTGCCGATAACTTCGGTTACAAAACATGATCATATCATACAATAAAATATAGCATCACGTCTTGACCATATCACATCACAACATGCCCTGCAAAAACAAGTTAGACGTCCTCTACTTTGTTGTTGCAAGTTTTACGTGGCTGCTACGGGCTTAGCAAGAACCGTTCTTACCTACGCATCAAAACCACAACGATAGTTCATCAAGTTAGTGCTATTTTAACCTTCGCAAGGACCGGGCGTAGCCACACTCGATTCAGCTAAAGTGAGAGAGACAGACACCCGCCAGCCACCTTTAAGCACGAGTGCTCGTAACGGTGAAACCAGTCTCGCGTAAGCGTACGCGTAATGTCGGTCCGGGCCGCTTCATCTCACAATACCGCCGAACCAAAGTATGACATGCTGGTAAGCAGTATGACTTGTATCACCCACAACTCACTTGTGTTCTACTCGTGCATATGACATCTACGCATAAAACCTAGCTCGGATGCCACTGTTGGGGAACATAGTAATTTCAAAAAATTTCCTACGTACACGCAAGATCATGGTGATGGCATAGCAACGAGAGGATAGAGTATTGTCCACGTACCCTCGTAGACCGTAAGCGGAAGTGTTATGACAACGCGGTTGATGTACTCATACGTCTTCACGATCCGGCAGATCCAAGTACCGAACGTACGGCACCTCCGAGTTCAGCACACGTTTAGCTTGATGACGATCCCCGGACTCCGATCCAGCAAAGTGTCGGGGATGAGTTCCGTCAGCACGACTGTGTGGTGACGATGATGATGCTCTACCGGCGCAGGGCTTCGCCTAAACTCCGCGACGATATGACCGAGGTGGAATATGGTGGAGGGGGGCACCGCACACGGCTAAGGAACGATCCGTAGATCAACTTGTGTGTTCTGGGGTGCCCCTGCCCCCATATATAATGGAGCAAGGGGGAGGCCGGCCGGCCCTTGTGGGCGCGCCAAGGAGGAGGAGTCCTCCTCCTAGTAGGAGTAGGACTCCCCCTTTCCTACTCCTACTAGGAGGGAAAAGGAAGGGGGAGAGGGGGAAGGAAAGAGGGGGGGCGCCCCCCCTCCTAGTCCAATTCGGACCAGAGGGAGAGGGGGCGTGTGGCCCACCCTGGCCGCCCCTCTCTCTTTCCACCAAGGCCCATGTGGCCCATTATCTCTCCCCGGGGGGTTCCGGTAACCCTCCGGCACTCCGGTTTTCTCCGAAAACGTCCGAAACACTTTTGGTGTCCGAATATAGTCGTCCAATATATCAATCTTTATGTATCGACCATTTCGAGACTCCTCGTCATGTCCGTGATCACATCCGGGACTCCGAACAAACTTCGGTACATCAAAACTTATAAACTCATAATAAAAGTGTCATCGTAACATTAAGCGTGCGGACCCTACGGGTTCGAGAACTATGTAGACATGACCTAGAACTATTCTCGGTCAATAACCAATAGCGGAACCTGGATGCCCATATTGGTTCCTACATATTCTACGAAGATCTTTATCGGTCAAACCGCATAACAACATACGTTGTTCCCTTTGTCATCGGTATGTTACTTGCCCGAGATTCGATCGTCGGTATCCAATACCTAGTTCAATCTCGTTACCGGTAAGTCTCTTTACTCGTTACGTAATGCATCATTCCGTAACTAACTCATTAGCAACATTGTTTGCAAGGCTTATAGTGATGTGCATTACCGAGAGGGCCCAGAGATACCTCTCCGACAATCGGAGTGACAAAACCTAATCTCGAAATACGCCAACCCAACATGTACCTTTGGAGACACCTGTAGTACTCCTTTATAATCACCCAGTTACGTTGTGACGTTTGGTAGCACCCGAAGTGTTCCTCCGGTAAACGGGAGTTGCATAATCTCATAGTTACAGGAACATGTATAAGTCATGAAGAAAGCAATAGCAACATACTAAACGATCAAGTGCTAAGCTAACGGAATGGGTCAAGTCAATCACATCATTCTTCTAATGACGTGATCCCATTAATCAAATGACAACACATGTCTATGGTTAGGAAACATAACCATCTTTGATTAATGAGCTAGTCAAATAGAGGCATACTAGTGACACTATGTTTGTCTATTTATTCACACATGTATTATGTTTCTGGTTAATACAATTCTAGCATGAATAATAAACATTTATCATGAAATAAGGAAATAAATAATAACTTTATTATTGCCTCTAGGGCATATTTCCTTCACCTTGTGCCATAAGTTAATGTAATCAAGGATCAGCTTGGGATCCAACATCAGTGGCACATTGCTGCCTTTGGCTCTAGCGGCCCTGGCTTGCCTATTTCTGATGATTTCGGCAAGTTCTTCATCATCAGCCTCATCATCATCAGAAGGTACATGGAAGGCTACCTGCTTCTTGTGAGGACTTGGGCGAGTGCCTCGTCCAGCAGTGGCCTTTTTCTTCGGCAGAGAGGGACCAGTTGAGGAATTTCAAGCAGCAGAGGAGCTTGCAGATGCTCCAGAGGCAATAGAGAAGCCTTGAGTCCTTTGGCACGTGGCGAGATGCACAGGTGCCGAGGATTTTGTGGGAGCAGCTGAAGACTTTGTCGGAGGAGCTGAGGACTTTGATGGAGCAGGCTGAGGAGTTTGCCGTGAGGGCCTTAAGGAATCTGGCCTTGATGGCATAGCAGAGGAGCTTGGCCATGAGGGCATTGAACGTGAAGCACTGGACTTGTGTGCAGGCTTCTTGGGCATAGCCTTCTTGGGCTGACTGGCAGAGGCCTCAGCTGAGGCAGCAGTAGCAGCAGAGTCAGCGTTGAATTTCCTCACTGCTTCCTTTGCTTGCTTGGCCAGTTTGGCTTGGCGTTTTGCCCATTCGTCAGGATAATCCTCACCGTGCTTGAGGCTAGTGGGATCCGCCAACTGGCTTGGTGCCAATGGAGATCTTGGGCATGGAGGGTTGAGTGCGAATTTCTTCATGTACTTGGGAGTTACATACCTGTACTCCCTCCATTCCCGTGCCCATCTCCTTTCAATCCTCTGGATGCACCTTGCGCTGATTTTTGTTCTCCTTGCCAAACTTGGCTTCATCAGGTGTGCAATAGCCTGCGTAAATGTCCTTAGGGATTTCAAAAGCAGTCATGACCTCAGGCTTCTTTCCTCCCTTCTGTGGCTTCTTACCATCTGCCATTTTCTTTAGTTGAGGAATCTGAACAATCGAATTCTCTGAAGAAGTATGCAACTTTTCTTCGAGGAACGCTGCAAATGAGTTAAGTTGATGAGAACCTAGTGATTCAGCAGTGGACATTTGTACCTGTGAATAGAGTGTAGTTGCGAGGAATTTGGAGAGGTCATATGAGTTCTTAGAGGGTTTTTCAAAAAGGAACAAGTTTGAGGAATTTGACCAGATGAGTCTTGAGGAATTTCACTAAGCGTTCTTTGTCTTAGGTTCCAGAGTTGTATAGATTGAAAAATCCACACAATTGAGGAATCTTGAAGAAAATCATAGCTTAGAGAAACGAATCAAGAACAGATGATATGTGAGGTGTTCATGTGTGTGAAGAATTGAAGAATAAACACCTTTGAAGATTTTCAGAAACACTTGAGAATCAAAGCGAGCAGTTAAAAGTAACTTTTAATTACCCGAAGTGAAGAACACGACGAACTGGGAAGAACAGATGTGAAGTTCGTCAGTTCAGATCTTCCACGTCCTAACTTGGCAGAGGAAGACGCCTATGGCGGTGACAGAGGGAAGATTTCTGCGGCCGACGCGAGTACGACGGTGACGAGGTCGAGGCAGTGAAGCTCTTCCTCACCAGCGACGATGGAGTAGCAGCGGCGCTAGGGTTTGAGAAGCTCGAGCGGGAGAGAGAGGTCGAGCGGAGTAAAGGAAGTGAGGAAGGGGTGAGGGGGTGAGGGGGTATTTATAGTCGCAGTGAAAAACTGTTTGCCCAAAGATTTAGGACGAACGTGCCCCTGACCCTTCTCATTCGCATGACATGTGTCACCCACATACTGTGAGGTGGTGATTGTGTAAGATCATGGGTGAATAGATAAATATATCGTGGGATGCGGAACGGTTTGAGCGGCAAAGCTGAAAATTCAGATAAGATAAGTTTTAAAGTTTCGTTCGCAATTTCTTCAGCTGACAAGAACACGGTGAAGAATTTGAATGAGTTTCAAATAGAATGCATATGAGGAATTTGTGAATAGACTGGGTTGAGTTTAGCATAGAGGGGGAAAGGGTCCGGTCACATTCACTTAGCATAAGAAATCAACTTTGAAGAAATAGCAATAAGTGAATGTTGTA
>NC_041393.1:144454067-144464297 GCF_002162155.2 Triticum dicoccoides
GAATGAAGAACAACACTGGGAAGAGTGAAGACAATGCAAAGTTGACGAATTTGAAAAACTGAGGAATTTCAAAAACGAAGAAAAACTCAAACTGAAGATTTTTCAACTTTGGTTGGTGGCGTAACCCACCGTATAAGAAAGCTAATTTCAGACACCGCGTACAACCGTCGTAGGGCTCTGAGAATCAATTTCCTCATTAATTTCTTCATACTTAGAGGGTTAGTCTTCATTGACTGAAGAAAAATGTTACTTCGTGTGTTGCGCATCTAAGTCATCAAGTCAGCATAAGTGTTAGGATGTGTGTCCATTTCAGAGAACATTCGAAGATTCTAGGATATTTAGCTCACACCGCAACTTGCTAAATCTCTCCTCATCCAAGTGTTGGTGTGTGAGCTAAGTATCGAAGAATATGCTTCACAGCCTTATGGTGTGATTCCTTCGGTGTAGCTTGAAATCGGGCACACATGCAAACACTAAGCATAATATCCGGCCTAGATGCACATAGGTACAATAAAGAGCCAATCATGGAGCGGTATACCTTTTGATCAAGTCTTTACCATTTTCATAAGTGCATAGATGGCCATTTGTGGGCATTGGAATTTTGACCCCTTTGCAATCTTGCATGCCGAATTTCCTCAATACGTCCTTGAGGTATTTCTCCTGAGATATGAATATTCCATTGCACTGTTGATGAATTTGAAGACCTAAGAAGAATTTCAACTCTCCCATCATAGACATTTGATATTCTTCACTCATCATATAGGCAAATTCATCACTATATCGTTGGTCAGTACAGCCGAAAATGTATCATCAACATATATTTGGCACACAAACAATTCACCATCATAAGACTTAGCGAAAAGAGTAGGGTCGAGTGAACCGGGTTTGAAGCCATTCTTCACGAAGAATTCCTTCAAGGTATCATACCATGCCCGAGGGGCTTGCTTGAGGCCATACAGGGCCTTGTTAAGCTTGAAGACTTTGTCGGGATTCTTTGGATCTTCAAAACCTGGGGGTTGAGCAACATATACTTCTTCCTCAATCTTACCATTGAGGAATGCACTTTTCACATCCATTTGTTGTAAGATAATATCATGATGGTTAGCGTAAGCAAGTAATATGCGAATAGCCTCAAGTCTAGCAACAGGTGCAAAAGTTTCTTCAAAGTCAACTCCTTCAACCTGTGTGTAGCCTTGAGCTACAAGTCGTGCCTTATTCCTCACTACAAGGCCATTTTCATCTTGCTTGTTGCGGTAGATCCACTTTGTGCCAATAATCTTGTGCTTGCGAGGATCTGGATGTTTGACCAGTTCCCAGACATTGTTGAGCTCGAACTGATGTAATTATTCTTGCATAGCTTGAATCCACTCAGGCTCCAGAAATGCTTCATCTACCTTACTGGGCTCTGTGATAGAGACAAATGCGATGTGCCCACAAAAGTTAGATAAATGTGAAGCTTTTGAGCGTGTGAGAGGACCTGGTGCTTTAATGTCATCGATGATCTTCTCAATTTGCACTTCATTTGCAATACGAGGATGAGCGGGTTGACTTCGAGGAATCTGATCTGCATTTTCTTCATGAGCATTTTCCTCAGCACCATTTTCTTCAGGTGCGCCAGCCCGATGTTCATCATGTTCTGGAATGAATTCTTCTGCAGATTCTTCAGTAGGAATCACATCCTCAGTGGCTTTGAACTTGATAGAATCCTCAGGTGCTTGTTCATCTATCACAGAAGGTAGGTGCTCTCTTTGCGAGCCATTAGTTTCATCGAACCGCACATCTACAGTTTCAACAACCTTGTGAAGAACGTTGTTGAAGACTTTGTAGGTGTGCAAGTCCTTTTCGTAACCAAGCATGAAACCCTCATGTGCTTTCAGTGCAAACTTAGAATTCTGATGAGGATCTCTAATCCAGCATTTAGCACCAAAGACTTTGAAGTAACTTACATTGGGTTTCTTGTTAGTGAGGAGTTCATAGGCAGTCTTCTTGAAGAATTTATGAAGATATACTCTGTTGATGATGTGGCAAGCTGTATCAATTGCATCAATCCAGAACCGACGAGGTGTCTTGTATTCATCAAGCATAGTGCATGCCATTTCAGCGAGGGTTCTATTTTTGCGCTCCACGACGCCATTCTGTTGAGGAGTATAAGGAGCAGATAACTCATGAGTAATACCAAGTTCATCAAGATAGCCATCAAGACTGGAATTCTTGAACTCAGTTCCACTGTCACATCTGATGTGCTTGATCTTCACACCAACGTTGGTTGAAGCCCTCGAAGAAAATCGTTTGAAGACTTCCTGCACTTCATGTTTGTAAGTAACAATGTGTACCCACGTGTAACGAGAATAATCATCAACAATAACAAAGCCATATAGAGATGCATCATTTGTCACAGCAGAATAATGATTCAGACCGAAAAGATCCATGTGAAGCAATTCAAATGGTCGAGTGGTAGTCATGATAGTCTTCGCTGGATGCTTGGCCTTTGTCATCTTCCCAGCTTCACAAGCTCCACATAAATGATCCTTGAGGAATTTGACATTCTCAATGCCAATGACATGCTTCTTCTTCGCGAGCGTGTGCAGATTCCTCATGCCAGCATGACCAAGTCGTTGATGCCATAGCCAGCCTTCTGAAGCTTTTGCAAGTAAGCACACGGTAGGTTGTGGTCCTGTAGAGAAATCAACAATGTACAAGTCTCCTCTCCTAAAGCCTTCGAAGACTTTGGAATTATCAGCTTCCATGATCACAACACAACGATACTTGCCAAAGACAACAACCATATCAAGATCACAAAGCATTGAGACAGACATGAGGTTGTATCCTAAGGACTCGACAAGCATGACTTTGTCCATGTGTATGTCCTTAGAGATCGCAACCTTACCTAGACCCAATACCTGACTTTTGCCTTTGTCAGCGAAGATGATATGCTTCAGATGTGAAGGTGATAAGGGAGCATCCATCAATAGATTCTTGTCACCATTCATGTGATTTGTACATCCACTATCGAGGACCCACTCATTTGCTCTGGGTTGATCATCCTGCAGATGAATTAGTGAATCTTACAAACTCATATACTTCATCAGTGAAGAATATGACATCAGTATCATCAGGTCAATTTCATCAAGCAATGTAAACAGATAATCAGTAGGAGGACGTGTGAAATGAAGGTTCATTTCATCATGATTAGCCTGCGTCCTATCAGGCATTGTTCAGGTCTCCAGCAAATTCTTCAGTCGTTTTGAGCACGACTGGAGACCTGACCCTGCATAAGAGATTAGTTCTTTTTCTTCACCACCCACATCTGGAGGGGTGGCAAAGAATTCATCACTCTGCGAGCATCATATGAGAAAGGTGGCATGGACGCCAGTCCACTTCGTTTCACATAAGATGGGTTAGGGTAAGCATATGAATAAGCAGAGAAATTCTTCGAGGACTTATGAACATAATGATTTGAAGAATAATGCACATATTCATAGACCTTAGCTCTACCCTGCGAAACAGAAGGGTTAGCACGATAATGATCATATGAGGACTTTGATCCTTTTGAGGAATTTGATCCACGTGAGGAATTTTGTCCGTATGAGGACTTGGATCCATATGAAGAATTTGGTCCATATGAAGAATTTGATCTGGAGTTCCTTTTCTTCACAGGTGGTGTCATGAGGACATTCACCTGAAGGCTTTCAAGGCAACTTTTGGGAACCCAGATTTTCTTCATAGGGGAACCATTCCTGCAGTTAGTCCCAACATATCTAGCAAATACTTCACCATTCTGATTTTTGAACAGTTTATAGTTAGAGTCAAATGACTCATCAGAAGAATGAGGAGATTCACATGTAAAGCCAGATAAGTTGGATGGATCAACTGTAGGTCCCTTTGCAGCAACCCATGAGGTTTTGGGGTACTGCTCAGGCTTCCAATATGTTCCATCAGCATTGAGTTTCCTCTCAAAGGCAATACCCTCTTTCCTAGGGTTTCTGTTGAGGATCTGCTTTTTGAGCACATCACAATGAGTCTGATGCCCTTTGAGGCTTTTGTACATGCCTGTCATGTACAATTCCTTCAGCCCTGCATCATCAGTGATATTTGCATTGTCCTCAGATGAGAAATTAGTGACAGCAGAGACATATGAAGAATTTGTAGCATTAGAAGCATTTGAACATTCAGGTGAAGAATTAGCAGTTTCACGTTCAATGCACTTCAGACATGGAGGAACAAATTCTTCCTGTGTAGCGCTAATTTGTTGAGCAAGTAATGAATCGCGCTCCTTCTGAAGATCTTCATAATCCACTCTTAGCTTTTCAAGATCTTGCTTTCTTTGAAGAAATTCAGAAGAAAGCTTCTTGTGATCAGACAAGAGAGTATTATGTTGATCTTGAAGGGCGTCAAACTTGGAATGAAGTCTCTGAAGACTCTCAGCCAATGCTTTTGACTGATTCATTTCTTCACCCAACATATCATCGCTCTTATTAAGCATGTATTGAACCTTTTCCAAGGCTCTTTGTTGTTTAGTGGCAAGGGAAGCAAGTTTGACATAGCTGGGGCCAAATTCATCACCTGATTCATCATCACTAGATTCAGAAAGGTAGCATTCAGTTACCTTGGCACCCTCTGCCATGAGGCATGGTGAAGATGACGACGATTCAGGTGTGAAGGTCATCTCTTTGAGAGAATCCTTGTAATCCTCAAACCAAGGATCATGACGAGTACGATGACCTTCATAAACCTCAGAAAGCCGGTCCCATATTAGTTTCGCGTGATTGAGGTGCATGACGTTCCTGAACTGATTTCGAGACAGACAGGAGCAGATGACATCCTTCGCCGTGAGGTTCAGTAGAGCGTACTTGCGAATGTCATCAGCCTCCGCCATCTTGCATAGATCAGTAAGACCAATCTCAGTGACGGTCCACAGTTCGCTGTCCATAGCCATGAGTCGCTTCTTCATCATGGCCTTCCACCGAGGATACTCATGACCGTCAAAGATGGGGCAAGATACGTTCCTCAATCCTGCAGTCCACATAACTAAAACTCCAGGCGATTAAACCAAAATCACACAGGACAAGAGAGTACCTTGCTCTGATACCAATTGAAAGTGCGTTATATCGACTAGAGGGGGGGTGAATAGGCGATTTTTATGAATTCTTCACTGAGGAATTTGCTGGTGAGGAAATTCCTAACTGAAGAACTACTAGCAGCGGAATAAGTATTCAGAAGTAAACATAACAGAATACAAGCATAGTCATCATGGCGAGATGAAGACAAACACAGAGTACAGAAAGCGTAAACACAGGATAACACAAGAAAGAAGACGAACAGACTGAAGAAATTGAACTAAGGAAATTGAGAAAGTCTTCAGTCAAAGTCTTCAAACAGATATGAACAGGCACACAACAACAGACAAGAGGAAATGAAAGAGTTGAGGAAATAGAACCAGGAGGCTTGGTGAAGACAATGATTTGGTAGACCAGTTCCAACTGCTGTCTCAGTTGTACATCTGGTTGGAGCGGCTGAGTATTTAAACTCGAGGACACCCGGTCCTGGACACACAGTCCTCACCGTATTCTCCTTGAGCTAAGGTCACACAGACCTCGCCCAATCACTCGTGGTAAGTCTTCAGGTGACTTCCGAACCTTCACAAACTCGGTCACTCGGCGATCTACAATTCCTCTTGGATGCTCTAGACCTTGACGCCTAACCGTCTGGAAGAAGCACAGTCTTCAAAGGTAACAAGCGTCGGATCCACGCAGGATCAATCTCTTCAGTGATGCTCAATCACTTTGGGTTTGTAGGTGTTGGGTTTTGGGTTTTCCTCACTTGATGATTTTCGCTCAAAGTCCTCGGAGGATGGGATGCTCTCAATTGACAAGTGTCAGTTTCTCTCGGAGCAGCCAACCACTTAGTGGTTGTAGGGGGCGGCTATTTATAGCCTCAGGAGCAGCCCGACATGATAAGACATAAATGCCCTTGTCTGATATGACCGTTAGGTGGGTAGATATTTTGGGACAGCTGGCGCATAGCACAGCAACGGTCGGAATTTTGGCTATCAAAGTTCTCAGGGCTATCATGTTCCTCACTATGTAGGCAATTCACACTGGTGAATTCCTAACTCCTCAGTCAAAACAAATTCCTCAGAGACTAGAAGAACTTCATCTCTGTCACTGAAGAATATGACTGAACTGTATGAGATTTCCAATGGCTTCACTCGAAGGGATTGGTAGGAGTAGGATTTTGAGTTGAGCATCACATGGAAATTTTTCCTTAGTATTTCCCCGACCCCCTTTAATAGTACGGTGTTTCCTATGACTCGAGAAATAGAAAATGAAACTATGAAAACAAAAGTCTTCACGCTTCATATTCCTCGGATGAATACCAAGTCTTCAAGGTCACACCAATTTCTTCACTTTCAAAGTCTTCAGAAAGTCTTCAGATATCCAAAGTCTTCAGACGAAGAACTTCATTTTTAGGGGTCGACTTTCTCTGTAAATATCAAACTCCACATAGACTTATAGGCCTGTGTACACTCACAAAAGCATCAGTCCCTTAACCTATAAGTCTTCAATACACCAAAATCACTAAGGGGCACTAGATGCACTTACAGTATCATTTCATCCTGATTACAAAAACAACAACATTTACTCCCCTCTCAACTACATTTTTCCAAGTTTTATCTGGTCAAGATCACTCCCTTATGCACAAACCACATAAAAACCTTGATTTTCAATGACACCTTTTCCAGATGTGCAGCGACCTAGGGATCGGACCGGTGTTTATCAAGTCTATGTACATATATTTCACCGAAAAGACTCCAGACACTAAAAGTTGCCAGTGCAAGGTATCTGGCTCATCAGAAAGGTTAACTTCCATCAACCCGCGCACAAGATGTAGCCATCTATCCCATCGATCGCCGACCAAAGCCTGCCTAAACTGAATATTTAGTGGAACGGAACAGAGAATTGTACTAACAAGGGTTCCTTTACGTTGTACAATGTTATACAAGGTAGGGTACTGTAGTGCCAGAGGCGTCTCCCCCAGCCAAGTATCCTCCCAAAAACTAGTAGTATTTCCATTCCCTACTATAAACTTGCACCTATTGAAAAAGGCTGCTTTCGACCTCATCGACCCTTTACAAAAAGGTGAGTCACTCGGCTGCGCAGTGACCTGTGCAAGAGTTTTGGATTGTAGATACTTGTTACACAATAACTATAACCAAACCCCACCCTTCTCGACATAAAGACTATATAACCATTTACTCAGCAGACACCTATTCTTTACTTCAAGATTTTGGATGCCTAAGCCTCCTTGGTCCTTTGGCCTACAAATGATATCCCATTTGGCTAAACGGTATTTTGTTTTTCTCTCATGGCTTTGCCAAAAGAAGCGAGATCGATAGAAGCCCAATCTCATGGCTTTTATTTTGTTTTGTTCTCATGGCTTGGACGAATGTCAAAGAAGGATAATAGGAACATAGGCAAGCTTGTGAGTACATAATTAACAAGGATTACTGATCTCCATAAGACATAAGCTTGCCCTTCCAGCAACTTAGTTTCTTCTCAAATCTATCTTTCCACTCCTTGTTTGTGAGTTGGCGGTGGTAAATTTTTATTCCCAGATAACTAAAAGGGAGGGACCTCAACTCACACCCGAACAACTACCGTAGTCTTCCTGCTCATCCTTGGTGCGCCCAAAGTAAATAAGTTCATTCTTGTTGAAGTTAATCTTCAATCTAGATAGTTGTTCAAAAAGACATAGGACCAATTTCAGGTTTCTAGCCTTTGCCATATCATGTTCCATGAAAATAACAGTATCGTCCATATATTGCAGGATGGACACTCCACCATCAACAAGATGAGGAATGAGCCCACCCACCTGGTCGACCTCCTTGGCTCTAGCAATAAGAACTGCTAGCATATCTGCAACCATGTTAAAAAGTATAGGAGACACCGGATCATCCTGTCTCAATCCCTTTTGCATCTGGAAATAATGACCTATGTCATCATTAACCTTTAGAAAAAGCACCAGACATTAACGATAGGAGACATCGGCTTCAACCAAGGTGAGTGTTGTCAGGCAAGTTCCTCGCCGGCGAGCGCCACAAACAATGTCATCGGATTCCAACGCCCACACGGTTATGCTAGGGAAGTTCCTCGCTGCCTTGCAGACAACGGCTTGCACCCTCTTATCCTAGCAAATATGTCGCGAGTTATACAAGTTGATGGCCCCAGAAGCAACCTCTCTGGTCGTGCCTAGAATGTTAAGCAACCAACTATCAAAGTTAGATGACCCCGTGGGGGCCTCCACAACGGTGTGTTCCTGTGCCTCGTCCTGACGATCCTCCTCTCTCCTGGCACGCTCTGTCAAAGGCAACTCCGAACCCATGACGACGATCATCTGGTCTCAGACATCCTCGTCGGCGGTGGTATGGCAATTGACACTCGGCTCTGCCACAATGACGGTTATGGATGTGCGGCGCCATGGTGGTCATTTTGGGGTCTAGAGCGAGCCACTAGTTCAATATACAATTGCTGGAATAACATACTAGCTAGCCAACAACTTCTTGTGCTTGCGTTAGGGAGTTGGTTCTCTTGACTGAAAACTGAATACAATTGAACACTAAATAGTGTCTGGTTTTTAAACCGAACCAAATAGCCAGAATCGGATTTAGCCTATATTTTTTCAGTTAAAACGTTTGGTTAGGTTTCGGTTTTCGGTTTGAAAGTGGCCAACCCCAGATGGGAGACGTGTCTCGCTGGCACGAGCTGTTCTTTTTGTCGGGGCCAGTGCTAGGCGCCGGCGCACCGGCCCAAATTTGGGCCGGTCGGCTGCCGAACGTACGATAGAGCTTTTTTTAACCATAGGATACAACCTTTCTCCGTCCCTCAAAAAGTCAAACGTGGATGAAAAGCAGATCGAGTGGAAAAAGATAGCGAACTAGCTCAGCCACACTAGCCGCCGGACTCCGCACGCGCTCGCCGGCCGCCTGCACTTGTCCTCGGTTTCTCGTGCTTGCCGGCCACCCGTGCCACCACGCCCGCCAGCCGCGCTCGCCGGTCGCTTGTGCCACGCTCGCAACAAAAACAGACTATGGTTGTAGCAAAAATAGATTACAATGGTAGCAAAAATGCTCACCGTCGATGCTCGCAACAAAATTACCCCAAGGTAACTATGAGTCAACGTCCCAATGCATCCTTTGAAAAAGTTGGTTCCAGCAAAAAAAACTACGGTGGTAGCAAAAGACATTTCCAGCAAAAATAATCTCAGAAGAACAAATCTGGAAAAAGGTCAATTGTAGCAAACAAAAAAGCCAGTTCCAGCAAAAAAAATCACTGGTTCCAGCAAAAACACTGCTAGTCGATTGTAGCAATAGAAAAAGCCAGTTCCAGCAAAATTTGATGATGGTTCCAGCAAAAAAAATCTCATCACCAAATATATGTGTCGATTGTAGCAAAGAAAAGAACTACTTCCAGCAAAAATCTCTCTCGGATGCAGCTCCTCGTCGCCGCGGTTGCAGCTCCATGAACCTGGGGTTGTAAGTCATGTCGCCGCCGGGAGCATCAAGTCGTGGCACCTCGTCGCAGAAGCGAGGCCCCCAGTTGCATCCACTGCCTGTCTCCGCGCGTATGCGCTGCTCCTCTGCACGCGGCGCCGATGGTCGCCGAGGCCGGCGCCAATGGTGGCCTTGTAGCACCCGTGGTATTTGTCCCGCGTTGCCGCCGGTGACCGCATCTGCAGCAGCCAAAAAGGTGGGTGGGGAGAAGAACGAGAGAGGATATGCATCATGTGTGAGAGAGAAAGGAGTGGCTGAGAAATCTCCCCGTATCCGGAAATTCGCGGCCGCGGCGGCTCAGCGGGAATCCCAGGCGTGGAAACCGTGGGTTTGCCGCCGCTGCGCTTGAGCCTGCCGTGCGTCACTCCGACGCCGGCGTCCACCCTCTCCCGGCGCTTGCCACTCCGGCCGCGCCGGCCACCCTCCCTCTCCCGGCGCTCGCCTCAGCTGGGCCGGCCCCGTTCCGCCCTTCCCGCCATGGACGGCAGTCCGCTTGCACACTCCGCGACCGCGCACCCCGTGGGGGAGCGTCCCGTGGTGTCCGGTCTTGGTCTCTCGTCCTGCTCGGAGTCGTCGGCCGCCCCGGTGGGGGCGGAGGCCTCGTCCTTGCCGCGGGCTGGGGAGGTGCCCTGGGTGCATCCTCGCCCGTCCAGGCGCGCCATGTGGCGTCGACGCCATGA
>NC_041393.1:144464545-144478624 GCF_002162155.2 Triticum dicoccoides
CCGCTGCTTCCAGGATGGGCACTTCCGGAAGGACTGCACAAACGACATCGTGTGCTTCAGATGTGGTCTGTCTGGCCACGGCTCCAGGGACTGCAAGCGCCCCCGCAGTCCGGCGCCGCCGGAGGAGTTGAGGCGGAGGGTCGTGGCCAAGGTGTCGCGCCAGGGCGGCTGTGCTGCGCCTGCTGGCAGGGGCTCCGGTGGGCTGCCCGGAGGCCTTCCCGCGGGGCATGGCGCGGGGTTCCCCGCTCCGCCGCCGCCTCCGCCGCCCTCCCCGCCGTCCTCTGCCCCGTCGACCTGGCCTCGCCTCCCGGCGCCGAGGCTGGTCCTTCCCCTGGAGTCGGAGTTCGATCCTGCTGATCTGTGCATGGTGCGCCGTTCCCAGTCCATGGAGGACATGGAGCAGCGTCTGCAGCTGTCCATGGTGGCGTACGCGGCTGGCGCGCGGCAGGATATCTCGCCGGAGTTCGTGTTGGAGGTCCTGCAGGCCAAGGCGGGCATTGAGCCACAGTGGGTGTCGGTACATCGCTTCCGGCCTGAGGATTTCCTCATCGTCTTCGCACGGCCCGAGCACAGGAGCCGGGTGTGCGCCATGCCATCTATGGATCATCGTGGTGTTAGGATGTTCTTCCGTCAGTGGAACCGGCAGGCTCAGACAGTTCACGCGGTGCTCCGGAGCAAGGTGTGGCTCGAGATCGAGTGCGTTCCTCCCCATGCTTGGGAGCGGGAGGTGGTGGAGCGTCTGCTGGGATCATCGTGCGTGGTCGATGCAGTGGCGCCGGAGACGAGCTCCCGGGCTAACCTCTCGTCCTTCAAGCTTACGGCGTGGACGGCGGACCCGGAAACCATCCCTACGCTCTGATGGTTGGCGGTGCTGGAGCCTGGCCTGGGTCTGCAGCCCTCCCAGCCAGCGTTGCTGCATTACAAGGTCCTCATCCATCTGGCGCAAGTTCAAGATTTCCCGGAAGCAGAGGAGCCATGGTTCCTTGGAGGTTCTTCATGCAGTGGGCAGAGTGGGATGCCGGATTCGGATGGTAGCATGGACGGAGGTGGTGGCGCTCCGGCTCGCCGGCGGACCTGGCAGTTCGGTGCTCGGGACGTCAGAGGTGGAGCGCAGGCGGGGCATGGTGGTGGCCCGTCCAAGAGGGCTGGCGACGGTCGAGGGGGTGAGCCTGGCCGGAGTACGGCCGGCACGGCATGGCGGCTGCCGGCCATGGAGGAGTTGCCGATGGTGGCACCGGTGGGCCAGTCGGCGCACGTCAGGGATCGGATTGCGGTCAGGCCCTCTGCTTTTGACCGGCTGACCAGGCTGGAGACACCAAGGCAGGATCAGGTGGGACCCACGGAACTTTCGTCAGATGATAGAGCTGTGGTGGTGGTAGTTGATCAACGGTCTTCTCCGGCGGGCGATGAGATGGAGACAGGGGCCAGGGGCCTACAGGCGCAGCAGGGCCTGCACCAATCGGCTGGCCTGGAAACGACTAGTCCAAGGCCACAGCTGGCTTCCATGGTGGTGGGGCCGGCCGTGCAGGACCCAATGGCACAGACGGGTGACGCCTGGGTTGGCGTGGGCCAACAGTTGGATGCCCAGGGCGGGGAGATCCCTAGGCCGGACTGCGATCAAGGTGGGCCAGAGCCTAATTGCGACGGCTAATCGCATGCCGTCCAGAACGGGGGGTCTCCGAGGCGGATCCGCGTGATGGTGGGGCCAGAGTTGGAGGGGGACAGGACCGCTGTCTCGGCTGATAGGGGAGATGTGGCGATGGCCGCTACGCGCCAGGCACGCCCTGCGGAGGCAGTTGCGAGGGACCCGGCTCAGGACAATGATTGTGGGACTCTTCCTACGAGGCTGGAGGTGGAATATTCTACACCTGCATTGGATCTTGCGATCATGCCAAGGACTGATGGTAACCATGCATGCATGGACACTGTTCACGTAGCGTCCGGGGATTCCGCTGCGTGCGTGGGCGCGTCCCAACAGGAAACGGAGGGCATGACAGCACAGGAAGTGGTGGCTTATGGCAAGCTTAAGAGTTTCTGCACGAACATTATCAAGAAATTGGCACCACCGCTGCTCCGTGAAGTCCAAGCATCGCACCTACGACCGGAGGCGGAGCCGTTCATGCCAAAACGCACGATGCGCGCATCCAAGAAGATGGCAACTGCGAGCCGGTCCAAGGATAGTCCAGTTGAGAATGTGCTGCTGCATGCTCTGGGTCTAGTTCCAGATGACCTTGTGGTGGATGATGGGGTGGTAAAGGAGCTGAAGGCACTGTTCGATTCCCCCCTTCGTGAGCAGCATGTCAGGGTCATCGCGGCTCTCTTCGGAAGACGGTGCCCAGTGAACAGGAGATGAACGTGGAGAACGCGGTGGTGGTGTGTGCGCGCTAAGCGGCCCGTGGTGGTGTTGGTGGTCGATCCTTCATGGATTCACACCCACATGTGTTGTGCTGGAATGTACGTGGCCTCAACAATCCAGCCAAGAGGAAGGCCGTTAGGGAGTTCATTAGCTCAGTTAAGGTGAACTTGGTGTGTCTCCAAGAGACTAAAATGGATGTAATGGATCAGTTTACTGTGATGCAATGCTTGGGGCCATCTTTTGATGGTTTCTCCTACCTGCCGGCTGAGGAGACTAGAGGGGGGATCCTTATCGCGTGGAACACCTCAGCTCTATGGGTGGATAACTTAGTCCCCAATGCCAATTTTATTTCGGGGTTGGTGCATACCAGGGAGGGACAACCTTGGTGGATCTCGGTGGTGTATGGACCGCAGAGTGATGAGCTGAAGACGCAATTCTTGGAGGATTTGAGGGCTAGGAGGCTGTTGTGCCAAGGACCATGGATGATTTTGGGGGACTTTAACATGATCCTTCGCGCCTCTGAGAAAAACAACTCTAACGTCAACCGGACCATGATGGGGAAGTTCAGGGATTTTGTTGACGACCACGAGCTCAAGGAGATGTACATGCACGGCAGGAGGTTCACGTGGTCGAATGAGCGAGACACACCCACGTTTACTAAGATTGACAGGATCCTTATATCCGTTGATTGGGAGTTGGAAAATGCAGAATACCTCCTCCAGGCGCTCTCCACGGGAGTCTCTGATCACGCGCTGCTGTTGCTTACTACGACTGTGGGATTCTTCCCCAAACGCAGGTTCCGGTTTGAGCTTTTTTGGACTAGGTTGGATGGGTTTGAGGAGGCGGTGCAGGAGGCTTGGGTGTGCGACCCCGCGATCATGGATCCGTACGCCAGACTGGATGCACTGATGAGGAATGCGGCTGCATCGCTTCAGGCTTGGGGTCAGCGCAAGATTGGTAACGTCAAACTCCTAATGCGGGTGGCCACTTGGGTGATTCATAAGCTGGATGTTGCACAAGAACGAAGAAGGCTGGAGCTGAGAGAGATTTGGTTGCGCCGCACGCTGAAACAAGCTCTGCTTGGCATGGCAGCCCTGGAACGCACTATTGACAGGCAGCGCTCGAGAATGAGATGGCTCAAGGAGGGTGACGCAAACTCCAAATTGTTCCAGGCGGTGGCCAATGGAGGCAGGTCAAAGAACTATATTTCGCGTATCAGAGTTGGAGAGCAGATCATTGCGGAGCAAGAGAACATGGAGGATGCCTTCTTCCATGCGTATAAGCAGTTGCTTGGTACGGCCCAAGCTAGGGAGCACACCCTGGATCTCCAATTCATGGGGATCGCCCCTCACGATCTTCAGGAGCTAGAAGCCATGATTACGGAGCAGGAGGTTTGCGAGACTGTAAAGGAGATGCCACCTGACCGTGCGCCGGGGCCGGATGGGTTCATTGCCGCTTTCTATCAGCGGGCCTGGCCTATCATCAAGCATGATGTTATGGCGGTTATGATGAAGCTTTATGTTGCGGATGGTAGGGGCTTTGCTAAGCTGAACAAGGCGCATATCGTTCTCATTCCTAAGAAGCCAGAGGCAGAGGAGATTGGAGACTTTCGGCCTATTAGTCTTACACACAGCGCCCCCAAGCTATTTGCAAAGGTTCTCGCTAACAGGCTTCGAAAATGCATGCCGGAGATCGTGGGCATGAACCAGTCGGCATTCATTAAAGGACGGCACCTGCACGATAACTTCCTCCTTGTGAGGCAAGTGGCCAGGAAAATTCACGATCGCAGGGCGCCAGGGGTGCTCCTCAAGCTGGATATCTCGAGGGCCTTTGATTCCTTATCGTGGCCCTTCCTCTTTGAGGTCCTGGAAGCTAAAGGGTTTGGGAGAAGATGGTTGCAATGGTTGGCGATTCTGCTGCACTCGGCGAGCACCAAAGTTATTGTCAATGGCGTGCCAGGTCGGAGGTTCTACCACGCTAAGGGTTTGCGCCAGGGCGACTCGATCTCCCCGCTTTTGTTCGTCATCGCCATGGACGTGCTGACATCGTTGGTTCATAAGGCAATGGAGCTTGGAGTGGTGAGCTCATATCGTGGGATCTCGGCAATGCAACGGATCTCTATTTACGCGGACGATGTGGCCATCTTCATTAAGCCCACCACCACAGATCTGGAGTTCATCACGCGGGGTTGGAGATATTCGGTCAGGCCTCAGGATTGCGTGTTAACTATCGTAAGTCGTCGGCTATTTTGATCTGTGGTGATGCTGTGGACAGTGCCAGAGTGGCCAGAGTTCTACAATGTGGCATTACGGAGTTCCCCTGCAGGTACCTGGGGCTGCAGCTCACCATCAGATGCCTCACCAGAAGCGACTGGCAACCCATGCTTGACAAAGTTAAACTTTTCGTGCCGGGCTGGCAGAGAGGGCTTATTCAGCGCCCAGGACGGCTTATTCTTGTGCAATCGGTGATCTCCGCCAAGCCAATTCATCACCTTATGATTACGGATGCTCCTGACTGGGTGTTTGAGGAGATGGACAAGTGGATGCGCTCCTTCTTCTGGGCCGGGAAGGACAAGGTGAACGGAGGCCAATGCCTCATTGCTTGGAGTAATGTGTGTCGACCCAAATGCTATGGTGGCCTTGGTGTGAAGAACCTCAAGCTACAAGGGCTAGCTATGAGGGTTAGATGGGAATGGTTAAGACGGACAGAGCCCAACAGGCCTTGGCAGGGGCTGTCCATGACCACGGATCTGGAGGCTCGTGAGGTCTTTGATAGTCTGGTGGGCATCGAAGTGGGGAGAGGCGATCGGGTGCTTTTTTGGAGGGATCGTTGGATCCACGGTTTTGCAGTTAAGCACATTGCCCCGCTTGTGTTCGCCATGGTGCCGACTCGAGTAATCAACAAACACACGATTGAGCAGGCTCTCACCGACAGCAGCTGGTTGGAGGACTGCCAGATGGGATTTTCTTTCATGGCCCAGCTTCAGCTAATGCATCATCCAGGCCATTGGCACGGTACCTAGGGATGCGGAGAGCTTGGATGTGTTCACCTGGCCTTGTTCCAGCTCGGGCTCATACTCTGCCAGATCGACTTATGCCAGACTTTGCGTGGGTCACACCAGGTCGCCCTTCGCGACATGCGTTTGGAGGAGCTGGGCACCTTTGAAGTGCAAAATTTTTGCCTGGCTTGCTCTGCAGCACCGCATCTGGACCTCTGATCGGAGGGCACGTCACGGCTTACAGGACGAAACATCTGCTTGCTACACCTGCTTACAAGATGAAGACAATGCCGACCATATCCTAGGCGCTTGCACCTATGCACGGGAGGTTTGGCACAGGCTCTGGGACCTTCTCGGGATTAACGTACCAGGACACGTGGCTGGTGAAACGATTCTAGACTGGTGGCTTAGGGCAAGGAAGGTCTTTCACTCTGCAGATCGGAGGGGGTTTGACTCCACTTTCATCGCGATGATCTGGGCGCTATGGAAACAACGGAATGCACGGGTCTTCAATAGGTTAGAGCAACAACGTACCCCAACAGAGCTTGTGTTGATGTTGCTAGATGAGGTTGCCGAGTGGAAGGCAGCCGGGTTGGGTGTAGGAGGACTCCAACGATTTGTGAGGAGTTAGTATAGGGTCCTAGGCTGGTGTGGGTGTTGGTTTGTATCTGTGCTACACGTTTGTTCACATTCGTGGCGCACGTCATGTAATAATTTCTCTCCTTCTATAAAAATATGGTACGTCTTTGGCGTACTCTCGAAAAAAAAAAATCTCCCCGTGAAGAGATAAGATAAGGTCCAGGCAAAGCGGTGGGCAGTTATCGGAGCAATAAGGACGGTTGATTTGCATCTGATCTAACGACGCGCGCTCGGCCGGCCGAACTTTCGGTCGGCGTGCCGGTTTCAAACGTTTCCCTTTTGTCGGGGAAAAAGAGTGATCGGACAGTCAAACACGGCAGATTGTGTGGTGTGGGAGGCGACGGATCGGTCGACCGACGCCTAGTACCTGCCTTCGCCGAATAGGGCGCGCAGGCGGAGGGTGTAGGGGTACAAGGCGCCGCCGGCCGAGGGCATGCTTTGGCCCAGACCGGCGTCAGCACGGGCTCGGCCGAAGCATCACGGGCAGCCGTCCTGCCGGCCCGCCTCCAGCCCCCGACTGAAAGACAAAGGAGTGTCCTGCTCTTCCAAGGTTCAAATGGCATGGTGTCACTGTCCGACTCCCGAGCCGAGACGAAGCTGCCAAGCGCCAGTTAAGGCGGAAGAAAAAGAGGCATCCCCCGATGCGAATGTGCCGGCACAGGGGGAGGTCCTGCCTGCCCAGGATACTTCGCCCCAGGTTCCACCAATCCTCACTGTTCGCCTCCCCTTGACTCTTGATTGATTTTTCTCAGCTCACGATTCGGTTCCAAGATAGCAATATAGTCCAGTTGCACATGGTGGCTTTTGTATGATTAGCACTGCCGCGCTGATGCATATGTATAGTTGGGGAATTTAGTTGAATTTCGAGATCTTTAGCAGTTTCGTGCCTAGAACAGAACAGGGGGAGGGGGGTTTGGGGGAGAATGTCTGGTGGGCTCAAGAACAAGAAGAAGAAGGGCCACGAGTGGGATTTGAACGACTGGAGATGGGACGGCAACCTCTTCCTGGCCACGCCGTCGCCAAACGCGGACGCTCCGTCAGGGTGCGGCAGCAGGGAGCTTGGGCTAGCAGAGGAGGGGGGCAGTTTTGGTGCTGCTGCTGCTGACAAGAGGAGGAGGAGGAAGAGAGTCACCACAGTGGATAACCCCGAGGAGTGCAGCAACACTGCGATTCTTCATCATGAAAGGATTGCTGTTCGGAGAGGACAGATGGGCGAAGAAGAGGGACCTGCCAGTGCAACAGCAGGTGCATCTTCCAGCTCTGCTCCATCTTGCCAAGTCGACGGCTGCCACGCGGACCTCGGCGACGATAGGGACTACCACAGGAGGCACAAGGTGTGCGAACCGCATACCAAGTCGACTCTTGTTCGTATCAAAAACATCGAGCATCGGTTTTGCCAGCAGTGCAGCAGGTTAGTCAGCAATTAATTTCTTCATGCCTAAACTTTTAATGGTGTAAAGGGGAAGAATCATTTGACATTTGTCTCTAGGTTTCACCTTGTTCAAGAATTTGATGAAGGGAAGAAGAGCTGCCGCTCACGTCTGGCAACACATAATAGAAGGAGGAGGAAAGCCCCAGCTGAGGCTGTTAATTCCTTGGGTGAAAATCAGTCCTTAACCAACACCTTACTCCTCTTGTTGAGACAACTCGCTGGACAAGATTGTAAGTTTCTCGGATCGTATGTACGGCGCAGTGCTATACATTGATTTTTACTGGTTCATATGCGATCGATCGATCCATGCTCATATAACCTCAGTGTTATGTCTTCGCAGCTGCTGCTAGCTCATCTGAGCAAATCAATGGTCCCAATCTTTTGGTTAGTCTTTTGAAGAACCTTGCTGCTGTTGCTGGCACACAGGCATGTCAAGATATGCTAAAGGATGCAACCTCATCAAATGCTGGTAACTATGTTGGGAATCAAAGTGGACCACCAGTTCATGCAGGTAAATAGCCCTTTGATTAACTGCTGCTGCTGCTGTTGCACAAGGCAAATAAGTACACATTCTGAAATTAAATGATGTGTGGACCACTTGACATGTGTCCTCAGAAGAGCCTCCTGTGAAAAGACGTGCGCAAAATTTTGATCTAAATGATGCTTATGTCGAGGAAGATGAGGTACATTATTTAGGTTGATTCTCTTGGGTTTTCCTGCTGACTAATTGCGTCTCAGCTGCAGCACCCCTGATGCCCCAAAACATTTGCAGAGCCGAACAGATAAAATTGTCTTCAAGCTTTTTGGTAAACAGCCAAATGATTTTCCTGCGGATCTACGTGCACAGGTCATTTACCATATGCAAATTGGGAATAGTGCCTCTCTTTGACAACTTTATCTCTTCATTTTTTTTGACTATTTATTTCTTCAAGTTTTTGGTTCAAATTGTTTTTTATTTGCAGATCCTAAACTGGCTGTCACATTATCCTAGTGACATGGAGAGCTATATCAGGCCTGGTTGTGTAATTCTAACTATTTACCTTCGTCTTCCTAACTGGATGTGGGATAAGGTAGCGCTGCTAATACTAGCGTTCTAAACATGCTTATCTGTTACCAAGTGAATAAACTGCTTACGAATTCAAATAGCAAAACCTAAATTATGAACCTTGGATAGATAAGCATAATCCTCACTTACTGTTATTTTTCTTTTGTCTGAATTCCTCTAAAGCTTAATGTCGATCCAGCTCCTTGGATAGAAAATCTCATTAGCATATCCACAAATGGTTTCTGGGAGACAGGATGGCTGTATGCTAGGGTGCAGGACCGCCTCACATTAAGCTGCAATGGTTTGTTCGCCTTATTTCTCTCTTTATATTACACCCTTGTTCTTTTTCTATTTTTATATGTGGTTTCCCTTTCTTTGCAGGCAGGCTTATGTTAGTGTCTCCCTGGCAACCTGTAATAGGTGACAAGCATCAGATACTGTGTGTAACTCCTATTGCGGCTGCCTATAATTCGACGGCAAAGTTCTCAGTGAGAGGCTTCAACATAGTTCAACCAACCACAAAGTAGGTACCACGCATTAGTCTGCACTCTGCACTGACCTGACCTGGATTTTATCTGACTGACAATAATGATGATATTCGTTACAGATTACTCTGTATATTTGATGGGAAATATTTAGTCCAAGAAGCAACACAAAAACTACATGATGATACTAGGATTCAGCAAGGCCCTAAATGTCTGACCTTTTCTTGCTCCTTCCCTAGTACAAGTGGAAGGGGGTTCATAGAGGTGAATTATCCCTTTGGTGTTCTTTCAGTTGTTTCTCTTTATGCATGCTCATTTCCCTTTTTAAATTACGTAATTTCTTGATTCCTTTTCCAGGTTGAAGATTATGATCAGAGCAGCATTTGCTTCCCCTTTGTTGTCGCCAAAGAATGTATATGTTGTGAGATTAGAATGTTGGAGGAAAAACTGAATATAATTGCATTTGGTGATGCCTTGGAAGGAAGAGAAGATCTGATGGCTTCTCGCAGCCAAGCCTTAAAGTTTCTACATGAAATAGGGTGGCTTCTCCAAAGGAGCGACACACGAGCTACATCATCCAAGGCTCCGCAACAACATCATGCGGTGGGCTTTTCTGCTGCAAGATTTAGGTGGCTCCTGTCCTTTGCGGTTGATCAGGAATGGTGCGGCGTGGTAAAGATGCTGCTGGACACCTTGTTCCAGGGCAATATCGATGTCGCCTCACCAGTTGAGTTTGTCCTGGGAGAGAGCTTAGTATTCGCAGCTGTCAACAAGCGGTCGAAGCCTTTGGTTGCCTGCCTATTGAGATACACAACGAAATCTGCACCGGTGGGCGGTGGAGCCGTGGCCACACCAGCCCAGTTCTTGTTCACGCCTGACATGATTGGTCCATCGGATATTACACCTCTCCATGTTGCAGCTACCATCACTAATGCTGCTGCCGTTTTGGATGCTCTGACTGATGATCCCCAACAGGTACTTGCACTGAACTCTCATGCTAATTTTTTTTCCTGAATTGATAAATTTTCCACAGCTACAACAACAACAAAAAAAAACTAGTGTGTGCAAATCAGAACCTTGTTGAGTAGTAACAGCAGAGTTCTACATCGGTGTTGGATCAAAGACATTGAAACTATGGTTAATGAGTCGCTTCTGCTTGCAACATTTTCTCCCTGTCTTTTATTTTCTTTCCTGAACTCATGCGGCCTAAATGTGGCAGCTGGGGATCAAAACGTGGAAGAATGCCCGCGATGCTACTGGGTACACTCCAGAGGATTGCGCCCGGCGGAGAGGACAAACCTCCTACATCCAGATGGTCCAGAACAAAATCAACAGCAGGTTACCTGCAGCCCATGTGTCTGTTCCCATGACCACCACTGGTACTGCCGCAGAAGCAGGTCGGCCGAGATCAACTGATCAGACCGTATTTGAATTCGAGAAAAGCCCACCGGGATGCAGACAGTGTGTCCAGCTCCAGCACATTGCCTACCGGCCCTGCCCAAACAGGTTCTTGTCGAACAGGCCTGTGGTGCTATCCCTGGTCGCCATTGCCGCTGTCTGTGTCTGCGTAGGGTTGATAATGCAGAGCCCGCCGGTCGTCCGCGGTGTGCCAGGCCCTTTTCTCTGGAATCACATCCGTTGGGGACCCACTTGAAACGGCCAGTCGGCTGCAGGTTCTGCTATAGTCTGTGTACTCGAGAGTGAGGATGCTTGTGATGGACCAAAGTGCAAATTATGTACATTATATGAGTTGTGGAGTGCCTAACTCTGCTTCAGTGCTTAGGTAGAGTACAGTTCTATTGCATATTCAACCTTTTCATGGCTGTGCTGCGATTGAGAGAAACGGTCACAAGAGCCCGGTATACCTTCCTACTGAGGTGGCCGGCAAGCATCACCTCGCAATTCTCTGCGTGCAGGAGACCAAGATCGATATTTGGGCAGCGGGTAATTGGCCCGCGTGGCGGGGCAGCCATTTTATGAGACAAGGAGATCCCGACCATGACATCGCACACAATTGGGGGCGCTTCTCCATCACTGCCAACGTTTCCATAATCGTCGGCCTCCTTTGGTGAACCTTGGCTGATCAATGATGACTTCAATTTGATCTATGAGGCTAGAGAAAAAATAACCACAAACTTAACAAACGTATTATGGGTATATTTAGAGCTGCCATCGATGCTGCGGGGCTGCGTGAAATCAAATGCAAGAATAGAAGATTCACGTGGAATAACGAGAGGGGGGGTCCTACGCTTGTTAGCATTGATAAGTTCTTTTGCAACATTTGTTGGGAGGCGTTGTTTCCATCTTTCCTCCTGATGGCGGCATGGACATCATGCTCTGACCACTCCCCCCTCCTCCTAGCTAGTGCTACCGCCCCCACCGGCTTACGCGGTTCCGTTTCGAGTCCTTTTGGCCGTGCTTCCCCCACTTCAACAAGACGGTCACCAAGGCATGGCAACGCCTGAGCAGCACAGTTGCGCCTTCGCGTCGGAAGATTAAGATGCAGCGGACAACAAGGGTGCAATTCCAGATTACAAATGAGGTCTTCTTGCGTCTCCATGTCATGCCGGAAAGTAGGCAGCTCACAACCGCGGAGTTCAACCTAACAAGGCTTCTTAAGCAGCTCATAATCAGGCTCGCTGCCATTGAGCGGACGAGGAAGAGGCGGATCACCGGGCTTCAGGGGAGGAAGCGAACACGTCCTTCATCCACGCGAAAGTGTCTCCGCGACGATGCAAGAACTTCATCCCTCCATCCAGGCGGCGAACCAAACGGCGATGGCCCATGCTGACAAAGAGACGATCGTTCATGAACAATTCAATCAGATTCTCGGAACTAGATGCCCCCCTCAGTGCACTATCGTCTCCAACAATACCTCCATCATCATTATGGCCACCAACAGCCCCTTCATCATCACCATCATGCTCCTCTCCTCTATGTGTGAGTAATTTCTTGTAGGCACATGGGGTGGATCTGATCCAGGTGATGGAAAATCATGTAATAGTGTTAAGATTGATGTAGTATTGACCTCTGGTGTTTGAGAATTATTGTTGATATGACTTTGTTGTGCCCAATGTTTATTATTAGGGCTTGGGTAATATGATTACAGATCTGAACCATATTTATCTTTTGTGTTTTTTTGTTTCTGATTGTGCCTCGAGGATGACAGACCGTGGTATCAATGGGGTCGGCTAAGGATTACATGTATTCATGAAGTGTTAATGCATTATTCTGGTTGACCCGCAAGGTCATCTTAGTAACCCTTAGTTTCGTTATGGACCTCGAAGCAAACAGGGGTTAGACTGTAGATGAGAGACAAGTGTTCTTAAGCATGTTTCTCAATTTAAGGAATACATACCTACATTGTTCAGGGTAATCCAGAAATAATGCACTATGTAATGATTTATTCTGTCTGGGCAATATCCACCCATGTGACCATGTTTTCCATCACTAATTGCTCTCTTTCAAATGCTTGATACTTGGCAATTGTTGGGTTTTTGTTGATTGTTACCGTGTTCTGTGTTACTCTGCTGCAATCTACACCAATCGATCCAGTTGATACTTAGTAAGGTAAACACTGAAAGTGCAAAGATAGCTTTGTGAGTGACACATATAACTTGAAAGAAATAGGAAACCTACCTTTAGCTCCCATGGGCTTCAACATGTTGGAAATATGCCATAGAGGCAATAATATTGTATTATTTATTTCCATGTTTATAATTAAGAGTTTTTATTCTATGCTATAACTATCCTGGAATATGTGATTCAGTGGAAAACGCATATGCACATGTGGAATGATAACGGTAAAACCTGATTCGTAGTATTGCCTCTGGGACTAGCTCAAGTGTTGTAAGTAGTGATCACATTTTTCGAATCTTGGGATATCATTAAGTGTAACAGTAGTTCCAAAATAACTTTGAGAATATGATGTTGGAAGAATGATCATATTGAATTTACCCAATTTGTTTGTTATACCTTGAGATACTATCGCCACAAGTCAATCATTATAACACAGAGAGTTAACGTATGCTTTGGTTCCTTAGACCATGAGAGTATCGTAGTCACTTCTTACCGTACAATGGACTTTGGGATTGCTCAAACATCATCTATAACACGATGATCATAACGACAACTAACAGATTCATCGGAAAGTTTGTCAAGGGGCTAGATAGCTCAAGAGTGGGATTTGCTCCTCCGAAGATGGAGAAATCACTACTGGGGAAAACCTTATACACAGAATCTTACCCAGCAGCGCTATCCAAAATACAACGCTACTGCTATTTAGCAGCAGCGCGTTCAAGAAAAACGTGTTGCTGAAAGAAAAATAGCAGTAGCGCGTCCCCTCTAAACCGCGCTACTGCTCTAATTGCCATGACCTCGCCATCCAGCTAGTTATAGCAGTAGCGCCCTGTAACGAACCGCGCTACTACTATAGATGTTAGCAGTAGCACACTTCTGTAAAACACGCTACTGCTAAGTTCGGCCCACAAGTTTAGTCCCACCTCGCTCCGCGAACAGGGTGTTTACCACCTTAAATATGTTACTTCTCAAACTATCACAACCACTTGATCTTCACTGAACTCTATGTGTAGAATTTGTGGCCGCAATATGAGTCTTCTCCGGTTCCTACCGGAGAGGACTCATATTGACAATTCAGATTGTACACAAAAAGATCATTGATGGCCAATGTATTTCTGCATTGACAGACAATGTATTTTTGCATGCTTACACTTAGCAGTAGCGCTTTTAGTAGCAAAGCGCTACTACTAGTCCAATTTAGCAGTAGCGAGCATCCCCGAACAGCGCTACTGCTATTCTCATTAGTTGTAGCGCGTTTTCGTACCCGCGCTACTACTAACCCTACCTTATGTCCACGCGCGCGGCCGACCCTCTCTCTCACTCACTCTCCCCCTCTCAGTCGCTCTCGCCCGCGCCGATAACCGTCATCGTCCGTCGCCGCCGCCGCCGTCGTCCGTCCGCCACCGAGGTAATCCCTCCTTCCATCCCTCCTCCTCCCACCGCGCCCTCCTCCCTCCTCCTCCCACCGCACCCTCCTCCCTCTTCCTCCCACCGCGCCCTCCTCCCTCCGCCTGCGGCCGCCCCCTCCTTCCTCCTCTGTCGGCA
>NC_041393.1:144479133-144519383 GCF_002162155.2 Triticum dicoccoides
CACCGCCTCTTCCTCCTCCTCCTCCGGCCGGCCCCTCCCCCTCTCTCTCCTCCCTCCCTCCCTTGTCTCTGTTCTTGCAAATTGTAGGTGTTTTGAATAAAATAGAAGTAAGAAAATTTAGGGTAGAACTAGGGTAGTAGAATTTTTAGCAAGTGTTTAATAGAAATAGTTTATTTAGTAAGTGATTAATATAACTAGTTTATTTATATTAAGTGCTTAATAGAACTAGTTTATTTAGTAAGTGCTTAATAGAACTAGTTTATTTATAGTAAGTGCTTAATAGAACTAGTTTATTTAGTAAGTAGTTAATAAAACTAGTTTATTTAGTGTTAGGATTATATATAAGATATTTCAAATGTTTTTTTTTCATATTTTGAACCATTGAAATGCAATGACCATCGATAAGTGGCCTATGTTTTGCCGGATTGTTGATTAATTTCTGTTCCGGCAAATTTCAGGCGCTCGATATGTCCTTTTTTAGCAAAGGTCATGCCGGATTTTTTGGGTTTTGCCGGCAAGTTATAATCTTTGAATTTTGAACACAGGAGATGTCTGATGATGATGGGATCCCAGAGTTCGGGTACTGCTACAATGACCGTGGTGTGTGCGACAGGTTTCCTCACCTGCAAAATGATAGGTTTTTCACCGTGTAGCTGAAAGAGACCTTCGATGTTTGTACGGTATGCAACGACAAGCATTTCATCGTAATAAATATCATCACTTGTGCTTCTTTTGTTCAACGTGTAATTTATGGATTTTTTTCGATTCGACTAGTACATCCCGTGCAATGCTAAACCATATGTATTGGAGAAGCTTGGTGTCATGACCGATTTTCCAATAAAACATTTATTGAGAAACCGACCTTTTTATCGGACCAGTATAGGAAATCTTCCTTACCAGTAGACAAATCCTTGATACAGACATCCAGTAGTACTAAATATTATACAAGGTTGAGCTGAGGCTGCTCAACAATTTATTACAAGCACGCCGATAATATACATAAAGGCGGATATAGCACACGGAGTATGGTGGCATACTACTGACTCGTAATAAAAGTGGTGGTGGATATGTCATAGTGAAGTGGGTGACATGACTCCTAAATCTTACAGCTCATCGAGCGCTGGAGTGAGGCTCGGTGAATTTATTTGGGTAGCGGAAGCATATATGATACAAGTGACCAATTCCAGGATCGCACGAGACTGACTGGGACTCCTCTAGGCGTCGGACTCGCTATCGTACTCTTCATCCATAAGATCGCCTTCGTCAATATCTGGCCAAATCAACAAGCCAGGTGAGTACTTTGAATGTACTCGCAAGACAGTTTGGACATAAGATATAACAAATGCAAACATGATGCACATGAGCAGATTAGAAATGCACACTCAAATAATAAATTTGCGCGGCAGGTTAAATATAAAGGAAGTCAGGCGGTAGTCCTCCCGAAATCCCAATAAAATAACTGAAGACCGATCGAGTGTCTGAAGCGACGCCTCGAAAGGAAAAATAAATTAACATGCCGCAGTCGGGCGTCTGAGCGACACCACATAAAGGGATTATATTGAAATGTAAATGACAGTGCGTGCCACAGTCGAACGTCTACGCGACATCTCGGAAAGGGCTTATAATGAAAGTAAATAACATGGATGCCACAGTTGGATGTCTGAGCGACATCACATAAAGGGCTTATAACAAAAAGATAAACAACCAGAATGCCGCAGTCGGACATCTGTGCGACGTCACATAAAGGGCTTATAACAAAATGAACAACAAGAATGCCACAGTCGGACGTCTATGCAACGTCACATAAAGGGCTTATAGCAAAGAAAATAAACCACAAGAATGCCACAGTCGGACGTCTACGCGACGTCACATAAAGGCCTTATATTTCATCATCCAAACTCAAGTTGTTCATGAAATTAAGTCATTCCAAGAAAATACTCAGTAATAATAAGCAGGTTAGTCCATCCACAGGAATAACATTCAGCCGGGTTTACCACTCATGTTTGTTCACCGGAGATTGTCACTGAAACTGACCCTGAGACTGACATAGATAAGTTAATTATAGTCCTTGACCATAGATATGGTTACTCGAATGATTTTGACTCTGCAGAGTTTGTACTATTTAACCACAGCCAACGGATTCCAGTAGTCACAACAGACTAGTTCCGTTTAAGGTATTTCAGAGGAAACTCATCTAACCAGTACACACCCATTCCACATCCCGATGCCAGGAATCACCCTAGGCAACGTTCAAGAAAAACTTTGAGACGAGGAGGCCACAACCTCGAGTAGCATGGGATCAAATTTATATCGCACGCTCTAAGGGGTGCCCCCCTCTCGGTCCCAACCGAAAACAGCCATGCCCCCTGACCGGATGACTGGCTTTAATTCAGGGCCATGGAACCCTCATCACATCCCCTCTATTTGATATGTACGAGGAAAGAGGTTTGCAACCTACTAAACCATATTCTTTGCAGAAAACATGTGGTAGCACACAAAAAGGGGACGGACGGTAACATGACTTGATCCACGTTAACACTGGAGTCAAATGGTTTGGCATAATACTGGCATGCTTCAACAATACCATCTTACCACCTTTCATGTCACCACCTGATCAGGTTATCTCCCATCAAATAACACATCGAGTTTCGAAGCTCACTTGTAGATGCTTTGCACGCAATATAACACTTACCGATGCTTATATAAACATGCCATGAAATAACTACTCAAGCAAACATGCAAAACACTCATCATATCAAAGGTTCAAACATGCTTGCCTGGTTCGGAGTAGTCGGAGTCTAGCTCGGCGAAGTTCGCGGTTCCGTCACCTCCTCCGGTATCTACGGTATAAAGAAATCGCATACTAACGTAAATACTGTGCGTGCATAAAACTTGTCCCAAATATTTTTCAAATAAATATGATAAAAAACTAGACAGAAAAATAAAGAGCACAGAAAAAGAATCAATTCAAAATCATCTTTTGTTTAAAAGTTATTAAGGTTTTAGTCCAGGGACTTATTTGTAATGAAACAAAAAGTTTCCAGGGGGTAGTTTATAAAAAGACAGAAAAACGTTTCAGTTAGAAATCGTATTTTGCCCGAAGGCATTTTCAGAAAACGGTTCGGAAAAGAGAAAAAGCTGACGTGGGGGTCCCACCCGTCAGGTTTGAATTTGAAAACAGAGTCGCCGACACCCAAGGGCTGCGGTGGTCGCCGACGGTGATCCACGGCGAGGTAGGGGGAAAAGAGGGTACCTGCGGGTTCACTGAGTCCTTACGCACCTGTGGGTGGTGGAGTTGGTCGTCGGCGAGCACCACGTCAACGGCGGCCTCTACTCCGGCGGACGGCGGTTCGGGTGGTGATGGGTCTCGTCGAGGAGGGCTGCAACCTTCAAATTGAAGCTTGGGTTAGAAGTGTGGGTGCACTAGGAGGTGGCTGACAAGGTATGGGAGGCGGGGTTGCTCTCACCGGAGCGGATCTTGCCGGAGCCCGAAGTGGATCGGGGCGGCCGGAGCCGGGGAAGAAGGCCTCCCCGAGGTCTTCCTAGTAGCTAGGCGTGGCTCTGGTGAGGTGGAGGGGTGATGCATGGTCGAGATCGAGCTCGAGGCCCCCTTTTATAGCCGGCCTGAGGCGGTTGCCGCGATCGGGATTTCTCCGGTGGTGATTACGGTGAGGCAGTGGTTGAACGGGAGGTTTAGGGGTCGGGGCATCTGCGGAGAGGTTCACTGGTTTCATCCCGAGGCTAAGTTTGGCAAAACTTGGGCACTACTCCATGCTCTTGAAGGAACGGCCTCACGGGGCTCGTCCGCGGCAGGGAGCACGCCCTGTGCTGCTCAGGCCACGGCGACGGTGCCACAGCGTGCACAGGCGAGCGGACAGCCACGCGGAGGTTGCTGGTGGTTTCGGCGGTGCTGGACGGCGCTGAAAGGCAGGGACGGCCCCTGCTGGCCGCCACGGGTGGTTCTGCCACCGCAGAAGACACCGGCGATGAGGTACCACGTCACCACCGACACTTGCGCCCGTCCAAACGATCGTGCGGTGCTCTGGATAAGAAGAAGGAGCAGTGCGCAATGATCCAAGGTGGCTACTGGCGAGATTGTCGACGGGTTCTGACGAAGACGACACCGCCGACTGAATCTGAACACTGAAACTGAACTTTTATGAATTTTGCCAGAAAATAGTGCATGCCAGGTGTTCGATAAAATGTTTTTGGCATGTGGAAATTTCTTCTAGAGTTGATCTTTGGTGAGGTGTCCTCTCAATGCACCTGGGGGCTGCCTGATTTATCTCAGAATTTTTGGAGAAGAAAAATAATGTATTTCACCAAAAATGGCAAATCTAGTCCAAACTTGCAGCAAGAAAAATTTGAAAATTTTGAATTGTGGACAGGTGGATCTTGATGGATCTAGGTTGAGGGTACTAAGGACTAGCCAGGGGAGTTTGTTTAGTACCAAAACTCAAAAGGGATCTGGTGGTTCCTTTGTAAATCACCAAGGTCCAAAATAAATGACAGAAATTGTTTTGAGGGTAAAATAAATAGAACAAAAATCAAAAATGGGTTGAACTTGCTGGGATTGGATATTTGACTTGACCCAAAGTGGAGGGAGGGGTTTTGGAAGAAAATTTCAACATGTGACAAGGCAAAAGAGAAATCTTTAAAAGGTAAAAGAATAAAAACCAAAAAATCCATAGGATTTCTTTTTAATAGAAATAATTGCAAAACCCTCCAATATTATTTTTGTTGAGCCAACCCAATTTTGAAAAACCCTTAAGACTAAAGATCAAGGTTGAGAAGGATCCTAAAAAAATGTCATGAAAGAAAGTTTGAGAGGGAGAGTCCCTCAAAAAAAAGTTCAAACAATTTCCTTTAAATCAAATAAGGATTTTAAATAAAAACCAAGTCCAAATTTTGGAGTGTTATATTTGGTTTAGGTTTAGATGACTTTGAGAATGTGGAGGCGAGGAGGGCTCACTTAAGAACTAAACATGGTTATGAGTTTCTGGTTAAGTTCTATAATGCGGTCGATCGCTCCCATTTCGGTTGCCCTAATTGGGAAGCTCTCTGCAAGGCATATGGATTTGAGGAGGTGATAACCCACAAGTATAGGGGATCGCAACAGTTTTCGAGGATAGAGTATTCAACCCAAATTTATTGATTCGACACAAGGGGAGCCAAAGAATATTCTCAAGTATTAGTAGTTGAATTGTCAATTCAGCCACACCTGGAAACTTAGTATCTGCAGCAAAGTGTTTAGTAGCAAAATAATATGATAGTGGTGGTAATGGTAACAAAAGTAAAGACAACAAAAGTAATGTTTTTGGTATTTTTGTAGTGATTGTAACAGTAGCAACGGAAAAGTAAATAAGCGAGAACCAGTATATGGAAAACTCATAGGCACCGGATTAGTGATGGATAATTATGCCGGCTGCGGTTTGTCATGTAACAGTCATAACATAGGGTGACACAGAACTAGCTCCAATTCATCAATGTAATGTAGGCATGTATTCCGAATATAGTCATATATGCTTATGGAGAAGAACTTGCATGACATCTTTTGTCCCACCCTCCCGTGGCAGCGGGGTCCTATTGGAAACTAAGGGATATTAAGGCCTCCTTTTAATAGAGAACCGGAACAAAGCATTAGCACATAGTTAATACGTGAACTCCTCAAACTATAGTCATCACCGGGAGTGGTCCCGATTATTGTCACTTCGGGGTTGCCGGATCATAACACATAGTAGGTGACTATAGAATTGCAAGATAGGATCAAGAACTCACATATATTCATGAAAACATAATAGTTTTAGATCTAAAATCATGGCACTCAGGCCCTAGTGACAAGCATTAAGCATAGCAAAGTCATAGCAACATCAATCTCAGAACATAGTGGATACTAGGGATCAAACCCTAACAAAGCTAACTCGATTACATGATAAATCTCATCCAACCCATCACCGTCCAGCAAGCCTATGATGGAATTACTCACACACGGCGGTGAGCATCATGAAATTGGTGATGGAGGATGGTTGATGATGACGACAGCGACGAATCCCCTCTCCGGAGCCCCGAACGGAATCCAGATCAGCCCTCCCGAGAGAGATTAGGGCTTGGCGGTGGCTCCTTATCGTAAAACGCGATGATTTCTTCTCTCTGATTTTTTTCTCCTCGAAAGGCAATATATGGAGTTGGAGTTGGCGTCGGAGGGTCTCTAGGGGGCCCACGAGGTAGGGGGCGCCTCCCACCCTCATGGACATGGTGTGGGCCCCCTGGTCTTCATCTTTGGCGAGGATTTTTTATTATTTGTTCTAAAATATTCTGTGGAGTTTCAGGTCATTCCGAGAACTTTTGTTTTCTGCACATAAAACAACATCATGGCAATTCTGCTAAAAACAGCGTCAGTCCGGGTTAGTTCCATTCAAATCATACAAGTTAGAGTCCAAAACAAGGGCAAAAGTGTTTGGAAAAGTAGATACGACAGAGACGTATCAACTCCCCCAAGCTTAAACCCTTGCTTGTCCTCAAGCAATTCAGTTGACAAACTGAAAGAGAAAAAGAAAAACTTTTACAAACTCTGTTTGCTCTTGTTGTTGTAACTATGTCAAGCCAGCATTCAAGTTTTCAGCAAAGATCATAACTAACCACATTTGCAATAACTCCTAGGTCTCATGTTTACTCATATCAATAACATAATCGGCTAGCAAGCCATAGTAATAAATCTCGGATGACAACACTTTCTCGAAACAATCATAATATGATATAACAAGATGGTATCTCACTAGCCCTTTCTGAGACCGCAAAACATAAATGCAGAGCACCTTCAAAGATCAAGGACTGACTAGACATTGTAATTCATGGTAAAAGAGATCGAATCATAGTCATACCCGATATAAATTAACAGTAATGAATGCAAATGACAGTTATGCTCTCGAGCTAGTGCTTTTAATAAGAGGGTGATGACTCAACATAAAATTAAATAGATAGGCCCTTCGCAGAGGGAAGCAGGGATTTGTAGAGGTGCCAGAGCTCGGTTTTGAAATAGAGATAAATTATATTTTGAGTGGCATACTTTCATTGTCAACATAGCAACTAAGAGATGACGATATCTTCCATGCTAAACAAACTATAGGCGGTTCCCAAACAGAATGGTAAAGTTTATACTCCCCCTCCTCCACAAGCATCAATCCATGGCTTGCTCGAAACAACGAGTGCCTCCAACATTCAACGGGTACCGGGGGAGTTTTGTTTGCAATTATTTTGATTTAGTTTGCATAAAGCATGGGACTGGGCATCCCGGTGACCAGCCATTTTCTCGTGAATGAGGAGCGGAGTCCACTCCTCTTGAGAATAACCCGCCTAACACGAAAGATAAGGGTAGCCCTAGTTGATATATGAGCTATTCGAGCATGCAAAACAGAATGTTTATTTGAAGGTTTAGAGTTTGGCACATACAAAAATTTACTTGGAACGGCAGGTAGATACCGCATATAGGAAGGTATAGTGGACTCATATGGAATAACTTTGGGTTTTAAGGGATTGGATGCGCAAGCAGTATTCCCGCTTAGTACAAGTGAAGGCTAGCAAAAGACTGGGAAGCGACCAACTAGAGAGCAACAACAGTCATGAACATGCATTAAAATTAATAAACATTGAATACAAGCATGAGTAGGATATAATCCACCATGAACATAAATATCGTGAAGGCTATGTTGATTTGTTTCAACTACACGCGTGAACATGTGCCAAGTCAAGTCACTTAAATCATTCAAAGGAGGATACCACCCCATCATACCACATCACAACCATTTTAATAGCATGTTGACACGCAAGGTAAACCATTATAACTCATAGCTAATCAAGCATGGCATGAGTAACTATGATCTCTAATTGTCATTGCAAACATGTTTATTCATAATAAGCTGAATCAAGAACGATGAACTCATCATATTTACAAAAACAAGAGAGGTCAAGTTCATACCAGCTTTTTCCATCTCAGTCAGTCCATCATATATCATCATAATTGCCTTTCACTTGCACGACCGAACGATGTGAATAATAATAAGAGTGCACGTGCATTGGACTAAGCTGGAATCTGTGAGCATTCAATAAACAGGAGAAGACAAGGCAATATGGGCTCTTGGTTAAATCAACAGTGATGCATATAAGAGCCACTTCAACAATTTAATTGTGGTCTTCTCCTACTGACCCCCAAAGAAAAGAAAAGAAATAAAAACTATTTACACGGGAAAGCTCCCAACAAGCAAAAGAAGAACTGGAAATATTTTTGGGGTTTTCTTTTTAATTACTACAGCAAAGAAATAAACTACTACTAATTTTTTTGTTTTTCTTAAGGTTTATTAAACACACAAGAAGAAAGCAGGAAAAAGAAAATAAACTAGCATGGATATTCCAGTGAAAGAGTATGAGCACCGACATCTAGCAATTGGTGTATGTGAACATGAATGTAATGTCGGTGGGAAATATGTACTCCCCCAAGCTTAGGCTTTTGGCCTAAGTTGGTCTATTGCCAGGGATAGCCTGGCGGATACCCGTAGGTGTAGCTGGGGTCATACTGCGATGAAGAAGACTCTGACTGCCACTGGCTGGCAACCACATCTGGATCCCAAGAATAAACAAACTGTCGTGGAGGCTCATCTTGTGGCTCTGGTTCCGGGGCTGGTGCAGGATTCCGATAGGCTTGAACGGCCGCCCACGAAACGATGTGAGGACCTGCAGACAAGTTAAACAAAGAGGGAGCAGGCAAAGTAATAGTCTCAGGGTGATGTTTATCAAAGTACAATTTATATTTGAGCTCCCCTTCACGACTCTTAACAAGAAAGTCATGCGCTAGCATACTCTTATAATCTAAATAAGCATGGGGCAACGATGTTTCCTCTTTCTCCCCATGCCTAATAGGTATTTCAAAATATTCAGCTAGGCGTGAAGCATAAATGCCTCCAAAGATGGGGCCCTTAGTACGGTTCAGACTTAACCGTCTAGCAACAATTCCACCCATACTAACAGAGTTATTGCGGTATAAACCATGGAACAAAATGATAATATCAGGAACACTAAGGTTTCCACAGTTCCCGCGACCAATCAAGCAACGACTAGCAAATAAGGCAAAGTAGCGTAAAACAAGAAAATGTATGCTAGTAATCCTTGCATCAGAAGCCTTCCTGGTTTCTCCCACAGTGATAGTGTTAATAAAAGCTTCTACTTCGTTATGGTGTGGTTCATCCAAGGTGCCCTCAAAGGGTATTTTGCAAGCCTCGCAAAATTCAGCTAATGGCATCTCCTTAACAACATCATATAGAGGTGATTTCTTAGGGAAAAAGTAGAAGTTTTGCACAAAAGTATTTGTGAGTAAGAGATACTGATGACGTTGGTCGCGGAGGAAGTCGGTGAGGCCAGCATTCTCAATCAACAAATAGATATCCTCATAAATCCCGGCTCTCCTCAAGAAGTCATCGGAAGGCCATTCACACGGCCGAACCTCCGCGGTGCGAGGCAAATTAAATTTGGGCTTCTGCTCTTCTTCCTTTTGTTTTTCCTTCGAGCTTCGGCTCGACGAGCCCCTCAAAAGTCTCTTCATTATTTCTGAAACAATCAGAAATTTTTAGTAACTTCAAATAAAAGTGAACCAACTTCAATAAAATTGATAGCAACTACTCCCACAAGTGCCTAGAGCCTATATCAAGCATTAGAACTACTTGGAACCATATAAATTTGACATGCAAGCTCAAGAACATGGTCACCTATGCAGCATAAATTTGCAATGAATAAAGCACTAGAACAAAAACTAATTGGACCAATGGAGGAGTCACATACCAAGGAACAATCTCCCCAAGCAGTTCTGCGAAAGGTGCTTTGAGCAAGGAGATCGAAAATCACAGCAACAGGGGCTGGAACTTGTGCTTGAGTTGGTTTTTCATGTTTGTGCGAGGCAGAGGAAGAAGATGGGTGCAGGGATAAGTGGAGGAGGGCCACCATGGGCCCACGAGGCAGGGGGCGCGCCCAGGGGGGTAGGGCGCGCCCTCCACCCTCGTGGCCAGGTGGCAGCTCCCCCCGTAGTAATTTTTGCACAGTAAATCCTCAAATATTCCCGAAAAAATCATATTAAATTGGTATGGCATTCTGAGGACTTTTATTTTCGGGATATTTTTATATTGCACAGATAAATCAGGAAACAGACAGAAAAAATACTATTTTACTTTATTTCTACTAAATAACAGAAAATATAAAGAGGGTATAGAAGGTTGTGCTTCTAGTTTCATCCATCTCATGCTCATAAAAAATAATCCACTAACAAGGTTGATCAAGTCTTGTTAACAAACTCATTTCGATTAATATGGAACCGGAGAAATTTCGAATAACACTATGTTACCTCAACGGGGATATGGACATCCCCAATAATAAGTATATCATATTTCTTCTTGACAGTAGGGAGAGGAAATTCAAAACCTCCAAATATAATCGATGGGATTTTTCCAATAGAATTGATACTATAAACTTGAGGTTGTTTCCTCGGAAAGTGTACCTTATGCTTGTTACCATTAACATGAAAAGTGACATTGCCTTTGTTGCAATCAATAACAGCCCCTGCAGTATTAAGAAAAGGTCTTCCAAGAATAATAGACATACTATCATCCTCGGGAATATCAAGAATAACAAGGTCCGTTAAAATAGTAACGTTTGCAACCACGACAGGCACATCCTCACAACTACCTACGGGTATAGCAGTTGATTTATCAGCCATTTGCAAAGATATTTCAGTAGGTGTCAACTTATTCAAGTCAAGTCTATGATATAAAGAGAGAGGCATAACACTAACACCGGCTCCAAGATCACATAAAGCAGTTTTAACATAATTTCTCTTAATGGAGCATGGTATAGTAGGTACTCCTGGATCTCCAAGTTTCTTTGGTATTCCACCCTTAAAAGTATAATTAGCAAGCATGGTGGAAATTTCAGCTTCCGGTATCTTTCTTTTATTAGTAATGATATCCTTCATATACTTAGCATAAGGATTTGTTTTGAGCACATCAGTTAATCGCATACGCAAAAAGATAGGTCTAATCATTTCAGCAAAGCGCTCAAAATCCTCATCATCCTTTTTCTTGGATGGTTTCGAAGGAAAAGGCATGGGTTTCTGAACCCATGGTTCCCTTTCTTTACCATCTTTCCTAGCAACAAAATCTCTTTTATCATAACGTTGATTCTTCGATTGTGGGTTATCAAGATCAACTGCAGGTTCAACTTCTACATCATTAGCATTACTAGGTTGAGCATCATCATGAACATCATCATTAACATTTTCACTAGGTTCATGTTCATTACCAGATTGTGTTTCAGCATCAGACATAGAGATATCATTTGGATTCTCAGGTGGTCCAGCAATAGGTTCACTAGAAGTTTGCAAGGTCATATCATTTTTATTTTTCTTCCTTTTAGAAGAACTAGGTACATCAATATTATTTCTCTGAGAATCTTGCTCGATTCTCTTAGGGTGGCCTTCAGGATACAAAGGTTCCTGAGTCATTCTACCAGTTCTAGTAGCCACTCTAACAGCATAATCATTTTTCTTACTATTCATTTCATCAAGCACTTCTTTTTGAGCTTTAAGTGCTTGTTCTACTTGAGTGGTAACCATAGAAGCATGTTTGCTAACAAGTTTAAGTTCACCTCTAATATTAGCCATATAATCACCAAAGCATTTAATCATATAAGCATCTTGTTTTAGTTGTCTACCAAAATAAGCATTAAAGTCATCTTGCTTAAACATAAAGTTATCAAACTCATCCAAGCACTGACTAGCAATTTTAGTAGGAGGGACTTCAGCTTTATCATATCTATAGAGAGAATTTACCTTTACTACCTGTGTCGGGATATAGGGATCAGTAGGTTCTTCAGTGAATAAAGAATTGAGATCATATACTTCTTCAACAGGCGGTAAATTAAGACCGTGTATTTCTTCAATAGGAGGTAAGTTCTTAACATCTTCAGCTTTAATACCTTTTTCTTTCATAGATTTCTTTGCCTCTTGCATATCTTCGGGACTGGGAAATAGAACACCTCTCTTCTTTGGAGTTGGTTTAGGAATAGGCTCAGTAATTGGCTCTGGAGCTGGCTCAGGAGGTGCCCAATTATTTTCATTTGTCAACATATTAATCAATAGAATTTCAGCTTCATCCGGTGTTCTTTCCCTGAAAAGAGAACCAGCACAACTATCCAGGTAATCTCTGGAAGCATCAGTTAGTCCATTATAAAAGATATCAAGTATTTCAGGTTTCTTAAGAGGATGATCAGGCAAAGCATTAAGTAACTTGAGAAGCCTCCCCCAAGCTTGTGGGAGACTCTCTTCTTTAATTTGCACGAAGTTGTATATTTCCCTCAAAGCAGCTTGTTTCTTATGAGCAGGGAAATATTTAGCAAAGAAGTAATAAATCATATCCTGGGGACTACGCACACAACCAGGATCAAGAGAATTAAACCATATCTTAGCATCACCCTTTAATGAGAACGGAAATATTTTGAGTATATAAAAGTAGCGCGATCTCTCATCATTAGTAAACAGGGCGGCTATATCATTTAACTTAGTAAGATGTGCCACAACAGTTTCGGATTCATAACCATAAAAAGGATTAGACTCAACCAAAGTAATTATATCTGGATCAACAGAAAATTCATAATAATCCTTATCGAGAACACAGATAGGTGAAGTAGCAAAAGCAGGGTCGGGTTTCATTCTATCTCTAAGAGATTCTTTGTTCCATTTAACTAGCAGCCTCTTGAGTTCATATCTATCTTTACAAGCAAAATAAGTTGCAGAAGATTCTGCATCAAAAAGATAACCCTTGGGAATAGCAGGCATATCTTCATCATCACTTTCATCAATATTATCAGTTTCAATAATTTCTCTTTCTCTAGACCTAGAAATTTGCTCATCTAGAAATTCACCAAGGGGCACAGTAGTATCAAGCATAGAAGTAGTTTCATCATAAGTATCATGCATAGCAGAAGTGGCATCATCAATAACATGCGACATATCGAAACGAATAGCAGAAGCAGGTTTAGGTGTCACTAGCTTACTCATAACAGAAGGTGAATCAAGTGCAGAGCTAGATGGCAGTTCCTTACCTCCCCTCGTAGTTGAGGGATAAATTGTTGTCTTAGCGTCTTTCAAGTTCTTCATAGTGTCCAGCAGATATAAATCCCAAGTGACTCAAAGAATAGATCTATGCTCCTCGGCAACGGCGCCAGAAAAAGGTCTTGATAACCCACAAGTATAGGGGATCACAACAGTTTTCGAGGGTAGAGTATTCAACCCAAATTTATTGATTCGACACAAGGGGAGCCAAAGAATATTCTCAAGTATTAGAAGCTGAGTTGTCAATTCAACCACACCTGGAAACTTAGTATCTGCAGCAAAGTGTTTAGTAGCAAAATAATATGATAGTGGTCGTAATGGTAACAAAAGTAAAGACAACAAAAGTAATGTTTTTGGTATTTTTGTAACGATTGTAACAGTAGCAACGGAATAGTAAATAAGCGAGAACCAGTATATGGAAAACTCGTAGGCACCGGATTAGTGATGGATAATTATGCCGGATGCGGTTTGTCATGTAACAGTCATAACATAGGGTGACACGGAACTAGCTCCAATTCATCAATGTAATGTAGGCATGTATTCCGAATATAGTCATACGTGCTTATGGAAAAGAACTTGCATGACATCTTTTGTCCTACCCTCCCGTGGCAGCGGGGTCCTATTGGAAACTAAGGGATATTAAGGCCTCCTTTTAATAGAGAACCGGAACAAAGCATTAGAACATAGTGAATACATGAACTCCTCAAACTATGGTCATCACCGGGAGTGGTCCCGATTATTGTCACTTCGGGGTTGTCAGGTCATAACACATAGTAGGTGACTATAGACTTGCAAGATAGGATCAAGAACTCACATATATTCATGAAAACATAATAGGTTCAGATCTGAAATCATGGCACTCGTGCCCTAGTGACAAGCATTAAGCATAGCAAAGTCATAGCAACATCAATCTCAGAACATAGTGGATACTAGGGATCAAACCCTAACAAAGCTAACTCGATTACATGATAAATCGCATCCAACCCACCACCGTCCAGCAAGCCTACGATGGAATTACTCACACACGGCGGTGAGCATCATGAAATTGGTGATGGAGGATGGTTGATGATGACGACGGCGATGAACCCCCCTCTCCGGAGCCCCAAACAGACTCCAGATCAGCCCTCCCGAGAGAGATTAGGGCTTGGCGGCGGCTCCGTATCGTAAAACGCGATGATTTCTTCTCTTTGATTTTTTTCTCATCGAAAGCCAATATATGGAGTTGGAGTTGGCGTCGGAGGGTCTCCAGGGGGCCCACGAGGTAGGGAGGCGCGCCTAGGGGGGCGTGCCCCCCACCCTTGTGGACAGGGTGTGGGCCCCCTGGTATTCATCTTTAGCGAGGATTTATTATTATTTATTCTAAGATATTCCGTGGAGTTTCAGGTCATTCCGAGAACTTTTGTTTTCTGCACATAAAACAACATCATGGCAATTCTGCTGAAAACAGCGTCAGTCCGGGTTAGTTCCATTCAAATCATACAAGTTAGAGTCCAAAACAAGGGCAAAAGTGTTTGGAAAAGTAGATACGACGGAGACGTATCAGGAGGGAATGCGAATAAGATATGATATTTGTCCCGAAGATTATGATGATGATGATAATATCGACATCTGGGTGGATGTGGATATGCCTCCAGTTTTATCTAGATGTGAGTTTGTCAAACTAATTTGTTAGTTCAGTAATTTATGTTGTTAATTTAAAAATATTTGGTGTTCGTCCGTACTAAACTTATTTATTTATAATTGTCAGCTTATTTCTTATCTTCAAGAAATACTCGGAAGGTAGTAGACAGCACATACTACAGCTATGACTCCAAGCTTAATTGTGAGGAGAAAGGTTATCTTATCTCATTCATAGAAGATGTTGAGGCCTTCAAAACCAGTCACTCTATCAGCCCAAATTATACTAGATACGTGCCACTAGTCCATAAATTGCTTGATGGTAACTTCATTGCCAAAAACTTGGTAAGATTTTGTTAATGATGGTAACTTCATTGAATACATTATTCTTAAGTAAACTACATTGCTAACTATATATGTTACTATTTCGTTTTTGAACAGAGGCTCCCGAAGCAGGTTGTGCCTGACATGCTATGTACCGAAGGTGATATGCATATGGTTAGCTTACGACCAACTCCTTCGGAGGCTTACCATACTGCATATTCGATTTCTTCAAATGATGTAAGGCTCAAAATCAAAGAATGGAGCAAAGTGATGAATGCGCACGCACAAATAATTGGAGACAAAATGAATGTGCGCAAGCCACAAGTTGGGGATAGATTTATGTCCATTCTCCATTATGGTGAAGGACCGGTTTATCTGTTTTGTGGTATTTTAGCTAGGAGAGAGGAGTAGGTCCTAAGTATTAAGAACAATTAGTTAGTGTTGATTATATATGACTACAATGTCTTAGACTTGATGGTGATGCTGAGTAGGAGTAGTGATTATGAGTACTATGATGATGAGGAGGAGGAGGAGTTGTTATTATAACTAGTGACGAAGTTGTTATATGATGTCTCATCATGGACGAAAATGATGATTATGAGGAGTTATATGACAATGATATATTATGATGATAAGTTGTTAATGATATTATGATGATGACGATAAGTTATTATGTCATTGGGTCAAAGAACCGCGGATTAGTTTCAAATGGATGGATCCAAAGTGACCATTGGTTACTTTGGATCCATGCACTTGAAACTAATCCAAGGTTCTTTCACCTAGTGATTTAATAACTCATTATGATGTTAAAACAATCTCTAAATTGCTACTGTATGAAAAATTGTATACGGGTGTATGAATAAGACCTAAAATTGAAAAGAAATGGAATACGAAATAATAGTAGTAGCGGTTGTTCTCGAAAGCGCTACTAGTAATTAGCAGTAGCGATTGCCATGGAAAGCGCTACTACTAAGAAGATATATCAGTAGCGCATGCCAGTCAGCGCTACTGCTAAGCTTTAGCTGTAGCGCCTTATTAGTAGCGCGCTTACCCACGCTACTGATAGGCCAAAAACCAGCGCTACTGCTAGGCTTTTCTCTAGTAGTGGATATTCTTAGGGCCCTCTCGGTGTGACGGCATCCATCATCATCTGCCAGACACAGGTGACTAGGTCACAGGGATGCCGACATGTCAACGAGAAAGAAGAACAAAACTGTAACGAGGAGACCGGTATAGTGAGCATGAGAATGGTTCAAGAGGATACCGATATATCTCACCTCGGGTATTGTAAAGTATCACGAAGTAAAGGGAATGCACATGATAACCATAGATTCACTCGAATATCATTCATGTATATATAGGGATCAATATGGACATCCATGGTTCCTATATTGGTCATTGAATGAAAGGGGTTTTGTTGATGTCTATGTTTTACCGAACCTACAGGGCACAAGCTTAAGGGAATCATGATCTGTTGAGTGTTATTGATGTAAGAGTTCTAAGAAAATATTTATGAAAAAGTTTCATTATATTAAAAATAGTTTCAAGAGAAATCGGAAGCGTTTCGGAGTCATGGAAGAGTTTCAGGGTTTATCGAGAATTTATATATAGGTGGAAAATGTTTTTGGAGATGTTTACTTGATAATAAAAGGCTCTAATATTGATTAGGAGGCCATTATAATTAATTAAATATCAACTAGTCAAGGAAAATACAAAAAGGCAAGTGGTGGGAAGTTATTGGGCCCTAGGGCCCAATAACAATATGAGGCGCCCCCTGGCTTGTTGGACAAGCTAGAGAGGGCCGAATTGGAGGGACCTCCTATTCAGTAGCTTAAGCGCCTGAACAGGTTGCTGGCGCCCGCTGCAGCGCCTTGTTGGGCCGGCCCGCGAAGGGAAAGCGCAGCTAACAAAAATCACCAGAAAAACGCAAAAAATGTGGCTGCTTTAGGAATCAAACTCGCATCGCCCATGAAGGCAAGGCTTCTTCGAGCTTAGCTGACCACCACAACCATTGGACACTTGTGATTTTAATAGCGCTAATAGTACATGAGCCAGTATGGTCGTGCTATTTATTTATTATTTAGATTTATTATTTCTTTTTCAAAAATCATGAATTTAAAAACGTTCATCAATTTTGAGTCAAAAGTTCACGGACTTAAAAAAAAGTTCATCAATTTTGAGATATAGTTCATCATTTCTGAAGAAAAGTTCACAAACTTTAAAAAGTTCACCAATTTTGGAAAAAGTTTACGAAAAACTTTAAAGGTTCATCATTTTCAAAAAAAAAGTTCATCAGTTTTGGCAAAAAGTTCATCAACTTTAACAAAAAAGTTCATCGAGTTTAAAACACTGTTCATCAATTTTGAAAAAAGTTCACAAATTTGAAGGAAAAATTCATCAATCTTGAAAAAAGTTCATCGAATTTAAAAAAAATCATCAGATTTGGAAAAAGTTCATCCAATTTTAAAAACATATTTTATCAAGTTTTTAAAAAGTTCATTGAATTAGAAAAAAATCATCGAATTTGAAAAAAGTTCATCAATGTTTTTTAAATGTGGATGGATTTGAAAAAATCATTGAATGAGGAAGAAGGAAAAATTAAAAATAAAACGAAAAATGAAAAATGAAAAACAAAAACAAAAATAAGAAAGAGAACATGAAAACGTAAAAAAGTGACGAAACTTAGCGATCAAGTTCCCGTGGCGGAGTGGTTACCACAGTGCGCTATGAACCAGGAAATCCTCGGCTCGATTCCTAGCTCTTGTGGATTTGTTTGAGCTTTGAATACGCGAACGAAAAATATGTTGGGTTCGACGGGAGGTGAGCTAAACGGGCCGAGCCTAGCTAGCGCGGCTGCACGCGTCGATTTGCAGAAATAGTAATAACCGATGCCTGCAACGCCAAATAGGGTTCGCCCGAATTGGATTGGGGGAGGACTCCTCCTCCCCCTAGGGCCGGTGCAAGGGGAGGAGGACTCCTCCCCCCTTGTGGCACCCATCCTCTCCCTCCAACCTACATATACTTGAGGATTTGACCTTGGAGAGAGACAAGTTTTGGAGCCTCGTCTAATTCTCTAGTTCTAGTTTTAAATTGGAGTTGGTCTAATTAGAGTTGGACCTAGATCTCTCTAATCCTCATTGAAATAACATGCGGTGCCCCCATGTTTGGTTTTGGTAATTGATGACAATCTCTATGGACTAATGGTTGCCTTGAGCTATATTTGAAGGATTTGTCCATAAGCTTTTCTTGAAGTCCATTTTTTGGTTTCAAGGAGAGTATGTGATGACCAAGGTGCTATTCAAGGAATTATCTAAAGATTGGTCATGTGATAGGTTGATCAAGACTAAGTCAAAGAGTGAATCAAGTTGATTAACACATAAAGCATAGAAGATGTTGTTGGGGAACGTAGTAATTTCAAAAAAATTCCTACGCACACGCAAGATCATGGTGATGTATAGCAACGAGAGGGGGAGTGTATCTTCATACCCTTGAAGATCGCTAAGCGTAAGCGTTTATTGACGTGGTTGATGTAGTCGTACGTCTTCACGATCCGACCGATCCAAGTACCGAATGCACGGCACCTCCGAGTTCTGCACACGTTCAGCTCGATGACGTCCTCGCCTTCTCGATCCAACAAGACGGGCAAAGTAATAGATGAGTTCCGGCAGCACGACGGCGTGGTGACGGTGTTGGTGAAGTATAATCTCCGCAGGGCTTCGCCTAAGCACTATGGAAACTATGACGGAGGATAAACTAGAGGGGACGGGGTTGCCGGCACACGGCTTGGTGTTTCTTGATGTGTCTTTGGTGCTAGCCCTGCCCCTCTATTTATATGTTGAGCCTTGGGGTCGAAACTTGGAGTAAAAGCCTCCACAAAGTCGGTTTCACCCGAAAGGCAAAAGTCCTTCTCGGACTCCAGGGCCAAACGCCAGGGTTCCCAGCGTCTGGACCCAGACGCCAGGGACCCTGGCGTCTGGCCCCTGGACTCCGCAAAGCTTCCTTTTTGCGCTTTCCAAAAACCTTGCAGGCTTTCCCCTTTTTGCGCTTTCCAAAACCCTTGTGGGCTTTCCCCTTTGGCCCAAATAACGTGTTCTCGTACCCAAACATTTCGGGAAACATCCGGAACCCCTTCCGGTGAATTCCGGAACCCTTCCGGAGATCAAACAATATTATCCCATATATCAAACTTTATCTCCGGACCATTCTGGAGTTCCTCGTCATGTCCATGATCTCATCCGGGACTCCGAACAACATTCGGTTACCAACATGCATAACTCATATAATACTATATCGTCAATGAAACGTTAAGCGTGCGGACCCTACGGGTTCGAGAACTATGTAGACATGACCGAGACACGTTTCCGGTCAATAACCAATAGCGGGACCTGGATGCCCATATTGACTCCCACATATTCTACGAAGATCTTTATCGGTCAAACCGCATAACAACATACGTTGTTCCCTTTGTCATTGGTATGTTACTTACCCGAGATCTGATCGTCGGTATCCAATACCTAGTTCAATCTTGTTATCGGCAAGTCTCTTTACTCGTTACGTAATGCATCATTCCGTAACTAACTCATTAGCTACATTGCTTGCAAGGCTTATAGTGATGTGCATTACCGAGAGGGCCCAGAGATACCTCTCCGACAATCGGAGTGACAAAACCTAATCTCGAAATACGCTAACCCAACATGTACCTTCGGAGACACCTGTAGTACTCCTTTATAATCACCCAGTTACATTGTGACGTTTGGTAGCACCCAAAGTGTTCCTCCGGTAAACGGGAGTTGCATAATCTCATAGTTACATGAACATTTATAAGTCATGAAGAAAGCAATAGCAATATACTAAACGATCAAGTGCTAAGCTAACGGAATGGGTCAAGTCAATCACATCATTCTCCTAATGATGTGATCCCGTTAATCAAATGACAACTCATGTCTATGGCTAGGAAACTTAACCATCTTTGATTCAACGAGCTAGTCAAGTAGAGGCATACTAGTGACACTATGTTTGTCTATGTATTCACACATGTATTATGTTTCCGGTTAATACAATTCTAGCATGAATAATAAACATTTATCATGATATAAGGAAATAAATAATAACTTTATTATTGCCTCTAGGGCATATTTCCTTCAGTCTCCCACTTGCACTAGAGTCAATAATCTAGTTCACATCGCCATGTGATTTAGCACCAATATTCATATTTGTATATGATTAACACCCATAGTTCACATCGTCATGTGACCAACACCCAAAGGGTTTACTAGAGTCAATAATCTAGTTCACATCGCTTATGTGATTAACACCCAAAGAGTACTAAGGTGTGATCATGTTTTGCTCGTGAGAGAAGCTTAGTCAACGGGTCTGTCACATTCAGAGCCGTATGTATTTTGCAAATATTCTATGTCTACAATGCTCTGCACGGAGCTACTCTAGCTGATTGCTCCCACTTTCAATATGTATCCAGATTAAGACTTAGAGTCATCTGGATCAGTGCCAAAACTTGTATCGACGTAACCCTTTACGATGAACCTTTTTGTCACCTCCATAATCGAGAAACATATCCTTATTCCACTAAGGATAATTTTGACCAATGTCTAGTGATCTACTCCTAGATCACTATTGTACTCCCTTGCCAAAACAAGGCAGAGTATACAATAGGCCTGGTCCATAGCATAGCATACTTTTATAGAACCTATGACTGATGCATAGGGAGTGACTTTCATTCTCTTTCTATTTTCTGATGTGGTCGGGATTTGAGTCTTACTCAATTTCATACCTTTGCAACACAGGCAAGAACTCTTTCTTTGACTGCTCCATTTTGAACTACTTCAAAATCTTGTCAAGGTATGTACTCATTGAAAATCTTATCAAGCATCTTGATGTATCTCAATAGATCTTGATGCTCAATATGTAAGTAGCTTTGCCGAGGTCTTTCTTTGAAAAAACTCCTTTTAAACACTCCTTTATGCTTTGCAGAATAATTCTACATTATTTCTGATCAACAATATGTCATTCACATATACTTATCAGAAATGTTGTAGTGCTCCCACTCACTTTCTTGTAAATACAGGCTTCACCGCAAGTCTGTATAAAATTATATGCTTTGATCAACTTATCAAAGCGTATATTCCAACTCTGAGATGCTTGCACCAGTCCATAGATGGATCGTTGGAGCTTGCACATTTTGTTAGCACCTTTAGAATTGACAAAACCTTCTGGTTGTATCATATACAACTCTTCTTTAATAAATCCATTAAGGAATGTAGTTTTGACATTCATTTGCCAAATTTCATAAAATGTGGCAATTGCTAACATGATTCGGACAGACTTTTAAGCATCGATACGAGTGAGAAAATCTTATTGTATTCAACACCTTGAACTTTGTCAAAAACCTTTTTCGACAAGTCTAGCTTTGTAGATAGTAACACTACTCTCAGGGTCCGTCTTCCTCTTGAAGATCCATTTATTTTCTATGGCTTGTCGATCATCGGGCAAGTCCACCAAAGTCCACACTTTGTTCTCATACATGGATCCCATCTCAGATTTCATGGCCTCAAACCATTTTGCGGAATCTGGGCTCATCATCGCTTCCTCATAGTTCGTAGGTTTATCATGGTCTAGTAACATGACTTTCAGAACAGGATTACCGTACCACTCTGGTGCGGACCGTACTCTGGAAGACCTACGAGGTTCTGTAGTAACTTGAACTGAAGTTTCATGATCATCATCATTAGCTTCCTCACTAATTGGTGTAGTAATCACTGGAACTGATTTCAGTGATGAACTATTTTCCAATTCGGGAGAAGGTACAGTTACCTCATCAAGTTCTACTTTCCTCCCACTCACTTCTTTCGAGAGAAACTCCTTCTCTATAAAGGATCCATTTTTAGCAATGAATATCTTGCCTTCGGATCTGTGATAGAAGGTGTACCCAACAGTTTCCTTTGGGTATTCTATGAAGACACACTTCTCCGATTTGGGTTTGAGCTTATCAGGATGAAACTTTTTCACATAAGCATCGTAGCCCCAAACTTTAAGAAACGACAACTTGGGTTTCTTGCTAAACCACAGTTCATATAGTGTCGTCTCAACGGATTTAGATGGTGCCCTTTTAACATGAATGCAGTTGTCTCTAATGCATAACCCCAAAACGGTAATGGTAAATCAATAAGAGACATCATAGATTGCACCATATCCAATAAAGTGCGGTTACGACATTCGGACACACCATAACATTGTGGTGTTCCAGGTGGCGTGAGCTGTGAAACTATTCACATTGTTTTAATTGAAGACCAAACTCGTAACTCAAATATTCGTCTCCGCGATCAGATCGCAGAAACTTTATTTTCTTGTTACGATGATTTTTCCACTTCACTCTGAAATTCTGTGAACCTTTCAATTATTCCAGACTTATGTTTCATCAAGTAGATATACCCATATCTACTCAAATCATCTTGTGAAGGTCAGAAAATAACGATACTTGCCACAAGCATCAACACTCACTGGATCGCATACATCGGTATGTATTATTTCCAATAAGTCAGTAGCTTGTTCCATTGTTCCGGAGAACGGAGTTTTAGTCATCTTGCCCAAAAGGCACGGTTCGCAAGCATCAAATGATTCATAACCAAGTGATTCCGAAAATCCATCTTTATGGAGTTTCTTCATGCGCTTTACACTGATATGACCCAAACGGCAGTGCCACAAATAAGTTGCACTATCATTATTAACTTTGTATCTTTTGGCATCAATATTATGAATATGTGTATCACTACGATCGAGATCCAACAAACTATTTTCATTGGGTGTATGACCATTTGAAGGTTTTATTCATGTAAACAGAACAACAATTATTCTCTGATTTTAAATGAATAAACGTATTGCAATAAACATGATCAAATCATATTCATGCTCAACGCAAACGCCAAATAACATTTATTTAGGTTTAACACTAATCTTGAAAGTATAGGGAGTGTGCGATGATGATCATATCAATCTTGGAACTACTTCCAACACTCATCGTCACTTCCCCTTCAACTAGTCTATGTTTATTTTGTAACTCCTGTTTCGAGTTACTAATCTTAGTAACCGAACAAGTATCAAATACTCAGGGGCTACTATAAACACTAGTAAGGCACACATCAATAACCTGTATATCAAATATACCTTTGTTCACTTTGCCATCCTTCTTATCCACCAAATATTCAGGGCATTTCCGCTTCCAGTGACCATTTCCTTTGCAGTGTAAGCACTCAGTTTCAGGCTTTGGTCCAGCTTTGGTCTTCCTCACGGGAGTCACAACTTGTTTGCCATTCCACTTGAAGTTTCCCTTTCTTTCCCTTTGCCCTTTTCTTGAAACTAGTGGTTTTGTCAATCATCAACACTTGATGCTCTTTCTTGATTTCTACCTTCGTCGATTTCAACATTACGAAGAGCTCGGGAATCGTTTTCGTCATCCCTTGCATACTATAGTTCCTCACGAAGTTCTAGTAACTTAGTGATGGTGACTAGAGAATTTTGTCAATCACTATCTTATCTGGAAGATTAACTCCCACTTGATTCAAGCGATTGAAGTACCCAGACAATCTGAGCACATGCTCACTAGTTGAGCGATTCTCCTCCATCTTTTAGCCATAGAACTTGTTGGAGACTTCATATCTCTCAACTCGGGTATTTGCTTGAAATATTAACTTCCACTCCTGGAACATCTCATATGGTCCATGACGTTCAAAATGTCTTTGAAGTCCCGATTCTAAGCCGTTTAAGCATGGTGCACTAAACTATCAAGTAGTCATCATTTTGAGCTAGCCAAACGTTCATAACGTCTGCATCTGCTCCTGCAATAGGTTTGTCACCTAGCGGTGCATCAAGGACATAATTCTTCTGTGCAGCAATGAGGATAAACCTCAGATCACGGATCCAATCTGCATCATTGCTACTAACATCTTTCAACACAGTTTTCTCTAGGAACATATCAAAATAAACATATGAAAGCAACAACGCAAGCTATTGATCTACAACATAATTTGCAAAATACTACCAGGACTAAGTTCATGATAAATTTAAGTTCAACTAATCATATTACTTAAGAACTCCCACTTAGACAGACATCTCTCTAGTCATCTAAGTGATCACGTGATCCAAATCAACTAAACCATGTCCGATCATCACGTGAGATGGAGTAGTTTTCAATGGTGAACATCACTATGTTGATCATATCTACTATATGATTCATGCTCGACCTTTCGGTCTCCGTGTTCCGAGGACATATCTGTATATGCTAGGCTCGTCAAGTTTAACCTGAGTATTCCGCGTGTGCAACTGTTTTGCACCCGTTGTATTTGAACGTAGAGCCTATCACACCCGATCATCACGTGGTGTCTCAGCACGAAGAACTTTGGCAACGGTGCATACTCAGGGAGAACACTTCCTGATAATTAGTGAGAGATCATCTTAAAATGCTACCGTCAATCAAAGCAAGATAAGATGCATAAAAGATAAACAACACATGCAATCAATATAAGTGATATGATATGGCCATCATCATCTTGTGCTTGTGATCTCCATCTCCGAAGCACCATCATGATCACCATCGTCACCGGCGCGACACCTTGATCACCATCGTAGCATCGTTGTCGTCTCACCAACTATTGCTTCTATGACTATCACTACCGCTTAGTGATAAAGTAAAGCAACTACAGAGCGATTGCATTGCATACAATAAAGCGACAACCATATGGCTCCTGCCAGTTGCCGATAACTCGTTACAAAACATGATCATCTCATACAATAAAATATAGCATCACGTCTTGACCATATCACATCACAAAATGCCCTGCAAAAACAAGTTAGACGCCCTCTACTTTGTTGTTGCAAATTCTACGTGGCTGCTACGGGCTGAGCAAGAACCGTTCTTACCTACGCATCAAAACCACAACGATAGTTCATCAAGTTAGTTTTTTAACCTTCGCAAGGACCGGGCGTAGCCACACTCGATTCAACTAAAGTTGGAGAAACAGACACCCGCTAGTCACCTGTGTGCAAAGCACGGCGGTAAAACCAGTCTCGCGTAAGCGTACGCGTAATGTCGGTCCGGGCCGCTTCATCCAACAATACCATCGAACCAAAGTATGACATGCTGGTAAGCAGTATGACTTGTATCGCCCACAACTCACTTGTGTTCTACTCGTGCATATAACATCTACGCATAAAACCTAGGCTCAGATGCCACTGTTGGGGAACGTAGTAATTTCAAAAAAAATCCTACACGCACGCAAGATCATGGTGATGTATAGCAACGAGAGGGGGAGTGTATCTTCATACCCTTGAAGATCGCTAAGCAGAAGCGTTTATCAACGCGGTTGATGTAGTCGTACGTCTTCACGATCCAACCGATCCAAGTACCAAACGCACGGCACCTCCGAGTTCTGCACACGTTCAGCTCGATGACGTCCTCGCCTTCTCGATCCAACAAGACGGGCGAAGTAATAGATGAGTTCTGGCAGCACGACGGCATGGTGATGGTGTTGGTGAAGTATAATCTCCGCAGGGCTTCGCCTAAGCACTACGGAAACTATGACGGAGGATAAACTAGAGGGGACGGGGTTGCCGGCACACGGCTTGGTGTTTCTTGATGTGTCTTTTGTGCTAGCCCTGCCCCTCTATTTATATGTTGAGCCTTGGGGTCAAAACTTGGAGTAAAAGCCTCCACAAAGTCGGTTTCACCCGAAAGGCAAGAGTCCTTCTCAGACTCCAGGGCCAGACGCCAGGGACCCTGGCGTCTGGCCCCTGGACTCTGCAAAACTTCCTTTTTGCGCTTTCCAAAAACCTTGTGGGCTTTCCCCTTTTTGCGCTTTTCAAAAACCTTGTGGGCTTTCCCCTTTGGCCCAAATAACGTGTTCTCGTACCCAAACATTTCGGGAAACATCCGGAACCCCTTCCGGTGAATTCCGGAACCCTTCAGGAGATCAAACACTATTATCCCATATATCAAACTTTATCTCCGGACCATTCCGGAGTTCCTCGTCATGTCCATGATCTCATCCGGTACTCCGAACAACATTCGGTTACCAACATGCATAACTCATATAATACTATATCGTCAACGAAACGTTAAGCGTGCGGACCCTACGGGTTCGAGAACTATGTAGACATGACCGAGACACGTTTCCGGTCAATAACCAATAGCGGGACCTGGATGCCCATATTGGCTCCCACATATTCTACGAAGATCTTTATCGGTCAAACCACATAACAACATACGTTGTTCCCTTTGTCATCGGTATGTTACTTACCCGAGATTTGATCGTCGGTATCCAATACCTAGTTCAATCTCGTTATCGGCAAGTCTCTTTACTCGTTACGTAATGCATCATTCCGTAACTAACTCATTAGCTACATTGCTTATCGAGAGGGCCCAGAGATACCTCTCCGACAATCGGAGTGACAAATCCTAATCTCGAAATACGCCAACCCAACATGTACCTTCAGAGACACCTGTAGTACTCCTTTATAATCACCCAGTTACGTTGTGACGTTTGGTAGCACCCAAAGTGTTCCTTCGGCAAACGGGAGTTGCATAATCTCATAGTTACAGGAACATGTATAAGTCATGAAGAATGCAATAGCAATATACTAAACAATCAAGTGCTAAGCTAACGGAATGGTTCAAGTCAATCACATCATTCTCCTAATGATATGATCCCGTTAATCAAATGACAACTCATGTCTATGGCTACGAAACTTAACCATCTTTGATTCAATGAGCTAGTCAAGTAGAGGCATACTAGTGACACTATGTTTGTCTATGTATTCACACATGTATTATGTTTCCGGTTAATACAATTCTAGCATGAATAATAAACATTTATCATGATATAAGGAAATAAATAATAACTTTATTATTGCCTCTAGGGCATATTTCCTTCAGATGTACCAAGAGGGATCAAGTGATCCCATGGTATGGTAAGTATTGTCCATTACGCTTTGTGCACTAACCCATGGTCTAGGTGGAGTTATTTGAGGGGTTAGGTTGAGGTGTGCAAGTTCAAGTGGATCATCACGAAGAGATTACGTCCTTGAAGCTTGCCATCCATTATGGTGACAATGGACTCGTGAAGATGTGCCGAAGAGTGGCTCAACCATAGTGGAGTATGGGGGAGCAATCAACTAGTCCTCACCGAGCCAACACAATTAAGAAAGGTGGTCCAACTTGAGGAAGTCAAGATCTGTTGGAAATATGCCCTGGAGGCAATAATAAAAGGATTATTATTATATTTCTTTGTTCATGATAGTTGTCTTTTATTCATGCTATAACTGTATTATCCGGAAATCGTAATACACGTGTGAATACATAGACCACAATATGTCCCTAGTGAGCCTCTAGTTGACTAGCTCGTTGTGATCAACAGATAGTCATGGTTTCCTGGCTATGGACATTGGATGTCGTTGATAACGGGATCACATCATTAGGAGAATGATGTGATGGACAAGACCCAATCCTAAGCATAGCACAAAGGTCGCTTAGTTCGTTTGCTAGAGCTTTTCCAATGTCGAGTATCTCTTCCTTCGACCATGAGATCGTGTAACTCCCGGATACCGTAGGAGTGCTTTGGGTGTACCAAACGTCACAACGTAACTGGGTGATTATAAAGGTGCAATATAGGTATCTCCGAAAGTGTCTTTTGGGTTGACACGGATCGAGACTGGGATTTGTCACTCCGTGTTACGGAGAGGTATCACTGGGCCCACTCGGTAGTGCATCATCATAATGAGCTCAAGGTGACCAAGTGTCTGGTCACGGGATCATGCATTACGGTACGAGTAAAGTGACTTGCCGGTAACGAGACTGAACAAGGTATTGGGATACCGACGATCGGGTCTCGGGCAAGTAACGTACCGATTGACAAAGGGAATTGCATACGGGGTTTGATCGAATCCTCGACATCGTGGTTCATCCGATGACATCATCGAGGAGCATGTGGGAGCCAACATGGGTATCCAGATCCCGCTGTTGGTTATTGACCGGAGAGTCTCGGTCATGTCTGCATGTCTCCCGAACCCGTAGGGTCTACACACTTAAGGTTCGGTGACGCTAGGGTTATCAGGAAGACAAGTATGTGATTACCGAATGTTGTTCGGAGTCCCGGATGAGATCCCGGACGTCATGAGGAGTCCGGAATGGTCCGGAGGTAAAGTTTTATATATGGGAAGTTGTTAAATGGGCACCGGAAAGTTTCGGGGTCATACCGGTATTGTACCGGGACCACCAGAAAGGTTCCGGGGGTCCACCGGGAGGGACCACCCCTCCCGGGGGGCCACTTGGGCTGCGTAGGGATAGCAGCCAGCCCCTGGTGGGCTTGGCGCCCCCCCCCCTTTGGGCCCATGCGCCTAGGGTTGGGGGGGAAACCCTAAAGGGGGCGCACCCCCCTTGCTTGGGGGGCAAGCCCCCCACCCTTTGGCCGCCGCCCCCCTCTAGGGTTTCCCCTAGAGGGCCGCCCCCCTTGCCCTCTCCTCCTATATATAGAGGGGTGAGGGGAGGGCTGCAACAACACAACTCAAGGCGCAGCCCCTCCCCTCCCCAACACCTCTCCTCCTCCGTACGTGCTCGGCGAAGCTCTGTCGGAATACTGCTGCACCAACTGCACCACGCCGTCGTGCTGCCCTTGGAGCTGCCTTCCTCAACCTCTCCTTCCTCCTTGCTGGATCAAGACGGAGGAGACGTCGACCGTCCCGTACGTGTGTTGAACGCGGAGGTGCTGTCCGTTCAGCACTTGGTCATCGGTGATCCGAATCACGACGAGTACGACTCCATCATCACCATCCCCTTGAACGCTTCCGCACTCGATCTACAAGTGGTATGTAGATGCAAACTCTTCCCCTTGACTCGTTGCTTAGATGAACTCATAGATGGATCTTGGTGAAACCGTAGGAAAAAATTTAATTTTCTGCAACGTTCCCCAACAGTGGCATCATGAGCTAGGTCTATGCGTAGTTCTCTTTGCACGAGTAGAACACAATTTTGTTGTGGGTGTGGATCTTGTCAACTTACTTGCCACTACTAGTCTTTTCTTACTTCAACGGCATTGTGGGATGAAGCGGCCCGGACCAACCTTACGTGTACGCTTACGTGAGACCGGTTCCACCGATTGACATGCACTAGTTGCATAAGGTGGCTGGCGGGTGTCTGTCTCTCCCACTTTAGTTGGAGCGGATTCGATGAAAAGGGTCCTTATGAAGGGTAAATAGAAGTTGAAAAAATCACGTTGTGGTTATTCGTAGGTAAGAAAACGTTCTTGCTAGAACCCAATTGCAGCCACGTAAAAGATGCAACAACAATTAGAGGACGTCTAACTTGTTTTTGCAGCGATTGATCATGTGATGTGATATGGCTAGAAGTTGTGATGAATGATGAATTGTGATGTATGAGATCATGTTCTTTGTAATAGGATTCACGACTTGCATGTCGATGAGTATGACAACCGGCAGGAGCCATAGGAGTTGTCTTTATTTTTTGTATGACATGCGTGTCATTGAAGAACGCCGTGTAACTTACTTTACTTCATTGCTAAACGCGTTAGTCATAGAAGTAGAAGTAGTCGTTGGCGTGACAACTTCATGAAGACACGATGATGGAGATCATGATGATGGAGATCATGGTGTCATGCCGGTGACAAGATGATCATGGAGCCCCGAAGATGAAGATCAAAGGAGCTATATGATATTGACCATATCATGTCACTACTTTATATAATTGCATGTGATGTTTATTATGTTTTATGCATCTTGTTTACTTAGGACGACGATAGTAAATAAGATGATCCCTTACAAAAATTTCAAGAAGTGTTCTCCCCTAACTGTGCACCGTTGCTACAGTTCGTCGCTTCTAAGCACCACGTGATGATCGGGTGTGATGGATTCTTATGTTCACATACAACGGGTGTAAGACAGTTTTACACAGCGAAAACACTTAGGGTTAACTTGACGAGCCTAGCATGTGCAGACATGGCCTCGGAACACGGAGACCGAAAGGTCGAACACGAGTCATATGGAAGATACGATCAACATGAAGATGTTCACCGACGATGACTAGTCCGTCTCACGTGATGATCGGACACGGGCTAGTCGACTCGGATCGTGTAACACTTAGATGACTAGAGGGATGTCTAATCTGAGTGGGAGTTCATAATTTGATTAGAACTTAATTATCATGAACTTAGTCTAAAGCCTTTGCAAATATGTCTTGTAGATCATATGGCCAACGCTCATGTCAACATGAACTTCAACGCGTTCCTAGAGAAAACCAAGCTGAAAGATGATGGCAGCAACTATACGGACTGGGTCCGGAACCTGAGGATCATCCTCATAGCTGCCAGGAAACAATATGTCCTAGAAGGACCGCTAGGTGACGCTCCTGTCCCAGAGAACCAAGACATTATGAATGCTTGGCAGTCTCGTGCTGATGATTACTCCCTCGTTCAGTGCGGCATGCTTTACAGCTTAGAACCAGGGCTCCAAAAGCGTTTTGAGCATCACGGAGCATATGAGATGTTCGAAGAGCTGAAACTAGTTTTCCAAGCTCACGCCCGGGTCGAGAGATATGACATCTCCGACAAGTTCTATAGTTGTAAGATGGAGGAAAATAGTTCTGTCAGTGAGCACATACTCAAGATGTTTGGGTTGCACAACCGTATGACCCAGCTGAATATTAACCTCCCTGATGAGGCAGTCATTGACAGAATCCTTCAGTCGCTCCCACCAAGCTACAAGAGCTTTGTGATGAACTACAATATGCAGGGGATGGTAAAGACCATTCTTGAAGTATTTTCTATGCTGAGGTCAGCAGAGGTTGAAATCAAGAAAGAACATCAAGTGTTGATGGTCAATAAGACCACTAAGTTCAAGAAAGGCAAGGGTAAGAAGAACTTCAAGAAGGACGGCAAAGAGGTTGCTGCACCCGGTAAGCCAGTTGCCGGGAAGAAGTCAAAGAATGGACCCAAGCCTGAGAGTGAGTGCTTTTATTGCAAGGGGAAGGGTCACTGGAAGCGGAACTGCCCCAAATACTTAGCGGATAAGAAGGCCGGCAACACTAAAGGTATATTTGATATACATGTAATTGATGTGTACCTTACCAGTACTCGTAGTAACTCCTGGGTATTTGATACCGGTGCCGTTGCTCATATTTGTAACTCACAGTAGGAGCTACGGAATAAGCGGAGACTGGCGAAGGACGAGGTGACGATGCGCGTCGGGAATGGTTCCAGAGTCGATGTGATCGCCGTCGGCACGCTACCTCTACATTTACCTACGGGATTAGTTTTGAACCTTAATAATTGTTATTTGGTGCCAAGTTTGAGCATGAACATTGTATCTGGATCTCGTTTAATACGAGATGGCTACTCATTTAAGTCCGAGAATAATGGTTGTTCTATTTATATGAGAGATATGTTCTATGGTCATGCTCCGATGGTCAATGGTTTACTCTTAATGAATCTCGAACGTAGTGTTACACATATTCATAGCGTGAATACCAAAAGATGTAAAGTTGATAACGATAGTCCCACATACTTGTGGCACTGCCGCCTTGGTCACATTGGTGTCAAGCGCATGAAGAAGCTCCATGCTGATGGACTTTTAGAGTCTCTTGATTATGAATCATTTGACACATGCGAACCATGCCTCATGGGCAAGATGACCAAGACTCCGTTCTCCGGAACAATGGAGCGAGCAACCAACTTGTTGGAAATCATACATACCGATGTGTGCGATCCAATGAGCGTTGAGGCTCGCGGAGGATATCGTTATGTTCTCACTCTCACTGATGACTTAAGTAGATATGGGTATGTCTACTTAATGAAACACAAGTCTGAGACCTTTGAAAAGTTCAAGGAATTTCAGAATGAGGTAGAGAATCAACGTGACCGAAAGATAAAATTCCTACGATCAGATCGTGGAGGAGAATACTTAAGTCACGAATTTGGTACACACTTAAGGAAATGTGGAATCGTTTCACAACTCACGCCGCCTGGAACACCTCAGCGTAACGGTGTGTCCGAACGTCGTAATCGCACTCTATTGGATATGGTGCGGTCTATGATGTCTCTTACCGATTTACCGCTATCATTTTGGGGATACGCTCTAGAGACAGCTACATTCACTTTAAATAGGGCACCATCAAAATCCGTTGAGACGACACCGTATGAATTATGGTTTGGGAAGAAACCTAAGCTGTCGTTTCTGAAAGTTTGGGGATGCGATGCTTATGTCAAGAAACTTCAACCTGAGAAGCTCGAACCCAAGTCGGAAAAATGCGTCTTCATAGGATACCCTAAGGAAACTGTAGGGTATACCTTCTACTTAAGATCCAAGGGCAAGATCTTCGTTGCCAAGAACGGATGCTTTCTGGAAAAAGAGTTTCTCTCGAAAGAAGTAAGTGGGAGGAAAGTAGAACTCGATGAAGTACTACCTCTTGAGCGGGACAGTAGTGCAGCTCAGGAAGATATTCCTGTGATGCCTACACCAACTGAAGAGGAAAATAATGATGATGATCAAGGTACTTCGGATCAAGTTGCTACTGAACTTCGTAGGTCCACAAGGACACGTTCCGCACCAGAGTGGTACGGCAACCCTGTCCTAGATATCATGTTGTTAGACAACGGTGAACCTTCGAACTATGAAGAAGCGATGGCAGGCCCAGATTCCAACAAATGGCTAGAAGCCATGAAATCCGAGATAGAATCCATGTATGAAAACAAAGTATGGACTTTGACTGACTTGCCCGGTGATCGGCGAGCGATAGAAAACAAATGGATCTTTAAGAAGAAGACGGACGCGGATGGAAATTTCACCATCTATAAAGCTCGACTTGTCGCTAAGGGTTATCAACAAGTTCAAGGGATTGACTACGATGAGACTTTCTCTCCCGTAGCGAAGCTTAAGCTCGTCCTAATCATGTTAGCAATTGCCGCATACTATGATTATGAGATATGGCAGATGGACGTCAAAACGGCATTCCTTAACGGGCATCTTAAGGAAGAGCTGTATATGATACAACCGAAAGGTTTTGTCGATCCTAAGAACGCTAACAAAGTATGCAAGCTCCAGCGATCCATTTATGGGCTGGTGCAAGCATCTCGGAGTTGGAATATTCGCTTTGATGAGATGATCAAAGCGTTTGGGTTTATGCAGACTTATGGAGAAGCCTGCGTTTACAAGAAAGTGAGTGGGAGCTCTGTAGCATTTCTCATATTATATGTAGATGACATACTCTTGATGGGAAATAATATAGAATTTCTAGACAGCATTAAGGCATCAAAATCTATAGAGATAGATCGAGACGCCTCATAGGTCTTTCACAAAGCACATACCTTGATAAGATTTTGAAAAGGTTCAAAATGGATCAGTCCAAGAAAGGGTTCTTGCCTATGTTACAAGGTGTGAGATTGAGCTCGGCTCAGTCACCGACCACGGCAAAAGATAAAGAAGAGATGAGTCTCATCCCCTATGCTTCAGCCATAGGATCTATTATGTATGCCATGCTGTGTACCAGACCTGATGTAAACCTTGCCGTGAGTTTGGTAGCAAGATACCAGAGTAATCCCGGCAAGGAACACTGGACAGCAGTCAAGAATATCCTGAAGTACCTGAAAAGGACAAAGGACATTTTTCTCGTTTATGGAGGTGATGAAGAGCTCGTCGTAAAGGGTTACGTCGATGCTAGCTTCGACACAGATCTGGATGACTCTAAGTCACAAACCGGATACGTGTATATGTTGAATGGTGGAGCAGTAAGCTGGTGCAGCTGCAAGCAGAGCGTCGTGGCGGGATCTACATGTGAGGCGGAGTACATGGCAGCCTCGAAGGCAGCGCATGAAGCTATTTGGGTGAAGGAGTTCATCACCGACCTAGGAGTCATACCCAATGCGTCGGGGCCGATCAAACTTTTCTGTGACAATACTGGAGCTATTGCCCTTGCGAAGGAGCCCAGATTTCACAAGAAGACCAGGCACATCAAGCGTCGTTTCAACTCCATCCGTGAAAATGTTCAAGATGGAGACATAGAAATTTGCAATGTACATACGGATCTGAATGTCGCAGATCCGTTGAGTAAACCTCTCTCGTGAGCAAAACATGATCAGCACCAGAACTCTATGGGTGTTCGATTCATCACAATGTAACTAGATTATTGACTCTAGTGCAAGTGGGAGACTGTTGGAAATATGCCCTAGAGGCAATAATAAAAGGATTATTATTATATTTCTTTGTTCATGATAGTTGTCTTTTATTCATGCTATAACTGTATTATCCGGAAATCGTAATACACGTGTGAATACATAGACCACAATATGTCCCTAGTGAGCCTCTAGTTGACTAGCTCGTTGTGATCAACAGATAGTCATGGTTTCCTGGCTATGGACATTGGATGTCGTTGATAACGGGATCACATCATTAGGAGAATGATGTGATGGACAAGACCCAATCCTAAGCATAGCACAAAGGTCGGTTAGTTCGTTTGCTAGAGCTTTTCCAATGTCGAGTATCTCTTCCTTCGACCATGAGATCGTGTAACTCCCGGATACCGTAGGAGTGCTTTGGGTGTACCAAACGTCACAACGTAACTGGGTGATTATAAAGGTGCATTACAGGTATCTCCGAAAGTGTCTGTTGGGTTGACACTCCGTGTTACGGAGAGGTATCACTAGGCCCACTCGGTAGTGCATCATCATAATGAGCTCAAGGTGACCAAGTGTCTGGTCACGGGATCATGCATTACGGTACGAGTAAAGTGACTTGCCGGTAACGAGACTGAACAAGGTATTGGGATACCGACGATCGGGTCTCGGGCAAGTAACGTACCGATTGACAAAGGGAATTGCATACGGGGTTTGATCGAATCCTCGACATCGTGGTTCATCCGATGACATCATCGAGGAGCATGTGGGAGCCAACATGGGTATCCAGATCCCGCTGTTGGTTATTGACCGGAGAGTCTCGGTCATGTCTGCATGTCTCCCGAACCCGTAGGGTCTACACACTTAAGGTTCGGTGACGCTAGGGTTATCAGGAAGACAAGTATGTGATTACCGAATGTTGTTCGGAGTCCCGGATGAGATCCCGGACGTCATGAGGAGTTCCGGAATGGTCCGGAGGTAAAGTTTTATATATGAGAAGTTGTTAAACGGGCACCGGAAAGTTTCGGGGTCATACCGGTATTGTACCGGGACCACCGGAAAGGTTCCGGGGGTCCACCCGGAGGGACCACCCCTCCCGGGGGGCCACTTGGGCTGCATAGGGATAGCAGCCAGCCCCTGGTGGGCTTGGCGCCCCCCCCTTTGGGCCCATGCGCCTAGGGTTGGGGGGGAAACCCTAAAGGGGGCGCACCCCCCTTGCTTGGGGGGCAAGCCCCCCACCCTTTGGCCGCCGCCCCCCTCTAGGGTTTCCCCTAGAGGGCCGCCCCCCCTTGCCCTCTCCTCCTATATATAGAGGGGTGAGGGGAGGGCTGCAACAACACAACTCAAGGCGCAGCCCCTCCCCTCCCCAACACCTCTCCTCCTCCGTACGTGCTCGGCGAAGCTCTGTCGGAATACTGCTGCACCAACTGCACCACGCCGTCGTGCTGCCCTTGGAGCTGCCTTCCTCAACCTCTCCTTCCTCCTTGCTGGATCAAGACGGAGGAGACGTCGACCGTCCCGTACGTGTGTTGAACGCGGAGGTGCTGTCCGTTCAGCACTTGGTCATCGGTGATCCGAATCACGACGAGTACGACTCCATCATCACCATCCCCTTGAACGCTTCCGCACTCGATCTACAAGTGGTATTTAGATGCAAACTCTTCCCCTTGACTCGTTGCTTAGATGAACTCATAGATGGATCTTGGTGAAACCGTAGGAAAAATTTTAATTTTCTGCAACGTTCCCCAACAAGATCGTCATCATCTATCTCAAGTGGACAATGTGCAAGGCAAAGGTTTGTCCTTTATAGGTTTTCTATTTTACCGGTCTCATGGTGGTAGTTGGGAGACCGGGTTATAGGATCGATTGCCGTACTATCAAGGGGGGCTCTCAAGTGAGTAGCTTGATAGTATCATTCGTAGAGAGCTCAAACCATTGTATGCTTGCATCATCTTTATTGATTCTTGTTTGGTTTCTCTCCTCTTGAGATTTGGCGCTTTTGGTCATCTTCTTGACAACCTCGAGTTCATCAAAAACGGAGTTCACATGCATCTTATATGATGTTTTTGGTGTTGGAGGTTATGTCGGTTCTTCTCTGTTGGAGGTTTCACTCCTCTATATCTTAGGCATACCTCCCCTGCCTCTTCTTACTATATCCAGCCACTGTTTGGATGCTACTCGTCATCATCTATCCAACAAGCTTGAGTTTTCTCAATTCGGAGCTCATTTGCAGGAGTTGTGGCAGTTCAGGCTTTATTGCATCCTCTGTTTTCTCTGTCGTGTTCCTAAAAGCCTCAAGCGGTAGTACTGCTCTCTCGAGCGGTAGTACCGCGGCCCTGTGCCGCGGTAGTACCGCTACTTCTAGGGATGCGATTTTTTGTGTCGGGTTTCATAGTAGTAGAGTGGTAGTAGTGAGTGGTAGTACCTCTTATAAGAGACAGTACCTCTCCGAGCGGTAGTACCTCTTATAAACGGTACTACCTCTCTGGGCGGTACTACCTCTCCCCCGAGCAGTACTACCTCTCTGGCAGAACTACAGCTCATGTTTTTTTGTCTCGTTGGGCTGTTTTGACCGTGCTAAGCGGTAGTACCGCTCCTCCGAGCGGTAGTACCGCTTGTGCACGACCTAAGTGCGTAACGGTTGGATTCAGGAGTGCCTATAAAAGGGGGTATTCTTCCCCATTGACCTTATCTCTTTAGCTCGTGTTCTTCCCCCATTGTTGACCTTCTTCGAGCTTGCTATCTCTCAATTCCTCCATGGATTCTTGCTAGTTTGGGGGGGGGGGAGAGGAGATCTAGATCCACATTTCCACCAATCACTTTCTCCTCTATGTGAGGGGAATCCCTTGGATCTAGATCTTGGATTTCTTCATGGTCTCTTATTCATTCTTCCTCTCATTTTCCTCCCTAGCATTAGTTGCTTTGGCGGGATTTGGGAGAGAAGGACTTGGGCACTCCGTGTGCCCTTGCCATTGCATTTGATGCATCGTTTGAGTTCTCCATGGTGATATATGGAAGTCACAAGTTGAGAAGCTTATTACTCTTGGGTGCTTGGTGCCCTTGAGCTTGTTCCTCTAGGATGCCTTCGTGCCCTAGACGGTTGGTGGTGTTCGGAGCTCAATCATTGTGGCGCAAAGCTCCGGGCAAGCGTCGGGGTCTCCAATTAGGTTGTGGAGATCACCCCAAGCACTTTGATGGGTTTCGGTGACCGCCCCCAAGGGTTGCCAAAGTGTACGGGTTAGGTGACCGCCCCCAAGGGTTGCCATTTGTACGGGTTCGGTGACCGCCCTCAAGGGTCCCTTAGTGGAATCACGGCATCTTACATTGTGCTAGGGCATGAGGAGATTACCGTGGCCCTAGTGGCTTATTAGGGAGCATTGTGCCTCCACGCCGCTCCAAACGGAGATTAGCATCCGCAACGGTGTGAACTTATGGATTCATCATCGTCTCTGCATGCCTCGGTTATCTCTTACCCGAGCTAGCTCTTTACTTATGCACTTTATTTTGTGATAGTCATGTTGTTTCTTGTCATATATCTTGCTATCACTTAGTAGTTTATCTTGCTTAGCATAATTTGTTGGTGCACATAGGTGAGCATAGTTGTTGTAGGTTTTGTGCTTGACAAATTAACCGCTAGGTTTATTCCGCATTTGTTCAAGTCTAAACCGTAATTATTTTAAAGCACATATTCACCCCTTCCCCTCTAAGCGACATCAACGATCTTTCACTCATAATAGAGAAACCCTGTGTGGTTCTCTTCTTCTCCCTCTAATTCTCTGGCGATGATTAGGTTTGGATGGCGAAGCACAGCCGAAACGTGAAGCCCGAACACTGGCAAACTGTAGAGATGTCATGCTTTCAGTTTTCGGTTCGATGGACCGTTCGTGAATGGTTTGAGGGACTTCAATTATGGTCTACACCAACTCTTCTTCCGCTACAACTCAAAGTTGGTAATGAGCTGATCTAAATCGCGAATTCATCGTCATAGTGTTCCTGGTTTGATCGTAGGACAATTTTTTGGTTTTCTACTACGTTTCCCAACACAACACTCATATACTTCCACATCAACATTGAAGATTGCTACAATAATTCCTTGCACATGAGGATTATCAAGTCCTCATTCTAGCGCTGTCGTTTGTCATCGGCGGAGGGCTTATGGAGCTTCAGCTAGAGCTAGATCTTGGGCACTTGTTTTTGTCTTTGTTCTATCTAGGTAGGATGGCAATGGATGGGGTTCAAAACTGGTTAAACAATATCAAATTCATACCCAAATCCATGAAGGCATTCTTTTGCCACCCACGAAAAACTCACAGGAAGAAATCGTGCCTATGTCTAAACCTGATGGATATCCATTGGGTCCCCTTAACACATATATGTCATACCTCGGGAAATAACAAAAACACATGGCATTTCTAAGATTAGCACTACAAACAATATCAAAAATCAACACAAGTACACAACACGTCAATTCTCAATCTAAGTTCCTCACAACATGACATAGTACAACACAAAAAATTAGACTCTAAAAAATGTAGCATAACTTGAGAAGACGATGAAGTAGGTTACTCGAGGGTGGTTTTTCTTTGCTTTTCTGATTAAAAATATGATTGGAAAAGGATAATGGGTAGGGATCAAAGAATATTACCCCCACAAATTAGACTACCGGGTTGGTTCAGGCATAACCACAAGTGTAGAATTATGCTCATGCCCTACCCACAACTAATCAGGTCGGGTTCCAACGCTATCCATGGGCGTAAAAACATATCCAAGCCTACTCATTCAGGTCTAGTACCCGCGGTTATCCATGCCCATAGGTAAAATTGTCAATATTATACCTAGGTGATGGGCGCCACACTGTGGAGTGGGTGATGTCACATTGTGTTTTTTCTCCCGTTCCTTCTCTGTCCGATGAAGCTCAGCCAGATCGTGATTGCCGGCGTCTTTTGATCTACATTAACGACTTCCCAACCGGTGGTTTTCATGCTCCTGGGTTTCAATAAAATCGCTCCACTGAGACGAAGATCCACAGGCATCAACAAGCTTTCAAGGACACGCGTGTAATTTCTTCTTCCGGTATGAAAGTTCATGTAAGGCTGGTTTATCTAATAGCAGTATATGGCCTTTCACGTTTCCCGGAAAAAAAAAGAGTGTGCTTAGGGAGGGAAACGTTTCTCTCTTGGGTGCTGGTGCACCCAAATTGCCAAACAAAGTAATTTCAGAAATGTTCAAAAAATCATGGAATTTGTTGGCAAAAAACTTGATAACGCGTTACACTCGCGTAAAATTTTTGAGGGTGAAACTCGTGGCATTGTCCAGGACAAAGTCTAAAGCGGCACTATATTAGAGGTACTATTCACTCTATATTGTCCTGGACAAAAAAAAAATATGCTCAGGTTTTGTACAGCAGTTTTTTGTTGTCAATTGTTTTTATGACTACACCAATAAGTCAAGTTTGTTCGAAAAACGTTTCAAATATTTTTGACTTTTTCCTGAATTGTTAAAAAATATCCCTGAAATTCATTTATAGGGTTCATCTACAACCAGGTGTATCCTCTATTTTCCGTGTGTTTATATGCTTTTTAGATTTTTCTGTTTTTCTTTTCTTTTTGAGCAGGTGATTTTCTGATTACAAGCACACACATGAGGGTCACAGCCTGCAATGCTAATTAGCAGTACTTTTCTAGCAACGTTTATAGATAACTAAAGAAATTAATACCCCGCAATAAAAAACTAAAGAATCTACACCTATACCTACTTTACTAATAAAAGGTGTGTTTCTGCAACTTTCTCATAAAAAATTCTATCCAAGATGATACTAACTTTTTGTGCGCCTAGAAAAGGAAAAAATGTTTTTGTATAGAAATTCATATGTGGGCCGCACGTTGTGGCCCAGCGAAGCCAGCTCACTTATTTTCCTGCCCATGCGGCTTGGAATTACCGGACGATGCGGCAAATAGTCAGAGCTTCTCACAGGGCACCCT